>NC_018479.1:0-240865 GCF_000277815.2 Encephalitozoon hellem ATCC 50504
TTTTCAACATACTTAGAATCTATCTCCCTTCCATCCTTCCCCAGCATCATCTGCCTAACTATCTCTTCCACAACTTCACACCCGTGCTTAATATATGTATCTAGAAATAATTTAATGTCAACAATACTGTATTCCATATATCCTCTATCGTTAAGCTCCTCCTCGCTAACTCCTTCCTCCTTAAAATCCTTTCTCATGCATCCTTCAGCCAACAACCCCAAAAGCTCCTCACCAGAAAGCTTATTATACAGACTCACAGACGCATTGCACACTACACTTTCAGCATAAACTATACGCTTCCACATCTTTAAATTGCAACACTTCTCTCCACGTTTCTTGATCACATTACAAAAATTCTCTCTCTCCTCCCTTTCCTTCTCATCTACATCATCGCCTATCTCACGAATCATTCTATCAGCCTCAGAAATAAGGCACTTTCCAAACACCGTCATCCTTCTCTTTCCCTCATCCCGAACATCGCATTCAAACAATCTATCGTACACCATCAATAGCACCTCGCTAAGAGTGCTTTTTCCTCTTGCATATACACTCAATGCATCATTCGACACCTTCTGCAGGTGCTTCTTCATCTCCCTTACAAACACAGCCTCAAACACCCCGTCCCCTTCACAACATATATCAAAAGCAGTAAATGACAGCACCATGTCCCCAATACAACCGATAAACTCTTTAACATACATCTCTTCGTCTCCGCCCCTCCGAACATCCTTGAGCCTCGTGGTCGGTAGTGCAATCGCATTGGTTCCAGAAAAAATTATCGGAAACAGTATACATCCTTCAGACCCTCTTAGTTTGACAACCTTATGGCTTTCTATCGACGAAGAACAGATCATCCACCCAAGTAGAATCATTGCTTGTAGCACTCCAAGCTTCATGGGCCACACTCCTTTACTCGCCTTAGTGCCTTCTCCTTTCCTCCATTCCCCCAAACATCATTGGCTATACACATCGTTTACAACCTCATCAATCCAGATAATATGCAAACACACACCGTACCTTCTTACAACCGATCCCAGTCATACAATAAACCCAGACTATCGATGTCACACACTAATCACTCCACCTCCTACAATGTCCTTGCCATTAAACCTTTTCAACCATCTTATGAACTTCCTAACCCCATCGCTCGCTTCCCTTCTAAAGCAAACCTTTCAGTTAATCTCCTGACCCTCCACTCATCGCCATGTGTCCATCGGGTTCCAATCATTCAACTGCCTAAAAGAGGTATCCAAAGAACACCAGGCATCCACTCTCCTCATACAAAGATGCATGCAGCCTTCATCGCATCCCACACTCCATCTCACAAGCAAACACCTGCATACTCGCCCAAAAAACACAAGCACTCCATCAATTTATTCAACTACTTCCACAGCACACACCCCAATATCTCAAAATAAGAATGAGAATGATAAATCAGAGTTGCCCATCTCCATGTACGAGAGTCGCTTCGTGAGTATCCTGCCCAGCATATAGTACCCTGCTACACTGCACACTATGCACGGTATTATCCTTGCAAACCCTTGGATCTTCCTCAACTTCTTCTTCGAAATCCTTAAACTCTTGACAATCTCATTCTCCATGCTATACAGTACCACATGAAGGAACATAAACAGGAAAATATGTCTCACTAGACTATCACTCATATCGTGCTCATAGTTATAGCTCGCAACAAACACCACAGTCCAAGCAGCACTCAGTATACTCCCGCAGACATAATTGCTATACTTAAGCTCCATGGCATCCTGCCCATGAAGAATATGTATCAAGGCAACAAAAATCCCCAGCGGATTCCTACAAAGGTTATTCATAAGCATCCTTGATCCTCCTCTAGAACTAAAGATACTAACTCCAATCGCCTCAATCGCCACCAGATGCAAGGACAAGTGCACAACCATTAGACTGCTCTTCCACGAATCTTCCCTCAAATCCACAGCCCTAGCACATAGCTTCAGAAACGTCGAATGAACCAGGTACCCCAGATTCACAACCCCAACAGCCTCAATCGCAAAGCCTCCAAACAAATCTGCTAATGGATTCTTGAAGAGCGTTACAAGAACAGTCATAAAAAATAGCAGAATCCCCACATCCGTTGCCTCAGACGACTCAGACTCCAGCTCTAGGCTAAAACCATGTGGGCACTCAGAGCCCACATCGTATCCCTCCCCATCCTTCGCTTTCCTCTTAGAACTAAAAACTGTGCTGCACTCTAACACACTCCCTCTGTCGGCTCTATTCATATCCTATGGGCATCTATCATACATACATATTTGCATCCCGCCACATAAATTGTGCACAGAAACCTATTCACACACACACATCTAGACTCAAACTATTTAATACATCCATATTTACACTAGTTCCTGTTCATAAACGCATTCAGCATCACCACCCTCTTCTGCCTCTTGTTGAAAAACAGAAACGAAAAGTACCAGAAGCAGTCCTCAAAGGGCCCCATCCTGTTCTCATACGAAAATATCATGCACTCACTCAGGTCAACAGACTTGTGGAGAATCACCTCAAGAAACCCCACAAACTCCTTCACATCAGAGTTGTTCTTGTGCACAGTGCTTATCGAGTACGCAACCTCGTTCACAACCTCCCCCATCGACTTCCGCGAAAAAGACCTCCACGACTCCCCAGAGAAGTCATAGTCCGGAAACCGCAGCTCAAGTGCAGACACAAGATACCTGAGCGGCTTCTCCACATGCATCTCCATCCTCTGCTTCCTGCTCGACTTGCAGGAGTATGCCTCCATCTCGATGTTCAGAAGAGGGTTGAGGTCCTGAAGCTTCTGGAAGAGTTTGTTTGTTTTCGATATGCAGCTCAACTCCAAATACCTCATAAAGGGCTGCACACTCCCCCCATAAATCCAGAAACCTCCGTCCACAGCCTCCTCACACATCCCCAATAACAAAATTTTCCAGAGGCCCCACGACTTCCATGCTCGACCCGTTCTGCTTCCTGAAGATGTACTTGAACGAGAGGGTCGAAATAAAGACAAAGAGCGGAGAGGTCTATGCAGGAATCCTCGAGGGGTTCGACGAGCACATAAACCTCATGCTGACACACTCGTCCGTAGAGGGCTCCCACAGCAAGGTCCTCTTTCTGAGGGGGGAAAACATCCTCTTTGTCGCCGCCCCTCCCTGACCCAAGCCAATAAATGTCCTTTGCCAGACACGCATATTCCACCCCTCGCTCCCCAAGCACGATTTTTGCGTTCAAATCTTTTTGCATCAGAAGCCCTAATGAAGATCGAGGCATCAGATCTCAGGCAGCTGGATGTTGAGCAGCTTGAGGAGAAGGCTAACGAGGTCAAGGCAGAGCTGGCGCGCCTCCGCCAGAAGAAGAACAGCGGAGACGTCGGCAAGGACGACATCAGGACAGCCAGGAAGAACTTGGCACGCATCCTCACCGTCAGACGCGAGAAGATTCTCCAGGAGGTCGTCGAGAAGTACAGGGGAACCCCGGTCCACAAGCTTCCGAAGGTCCTTAGGCCCAAGCTCAACAGGGCCAAGAGACAGGCCCTCACAAAGGACCAGCTCAAAAGAAAGACAGGGAGGCAAAGAGCAAGAGAAAGTAAGTTCCCAAAGGTTATATTTGCTTACAACGAATAAATTATACTGTTCTACGTCTCATCCTATCCGAGTCCAGGCAAGTGAAGAGAGATACCACCCTCCATCCTCACACCCCGCACCATTCACAAACCTCCCCCGAATGAGAAACACATGTCTATCGCCCCCGACACACATCCTATCCCCAGTTGCAATCTCAGCCTCAAACTCGCACTCAAACATCCCCTTTGCCACACTCCCAGACGTCGAGGTATTCCTGATGTCCGTCGTCCACACATCTCTTCCTCCTCCCACCTCAAGGGCCAGATTCTTCAAGTCCTCCATCCCTTCTTCTGTGCACAGCCCACTCACCGGCTCGGACCCCAGACCTCTAAGTATCTCCCCCACACACCTGTTCTCAATCTCCTCTATGGCCCTCTCGTCAGAGGACAGACGGGACTTAACCACAGAGCAGAGCCTCCATATCCTCTTCATCACACTTCCCCTGTACTCAACCAGCCCCCCTCTCTTCCTCAAACACTCCCCACTCCCATCCTTGGCTGCCACAGACGGCCCAGAACTCCTCACCCCTCCGTAGTACTGCGGAATCCTGAACACCATGTCCAATCTCCTCTGGAACTCCCTTCGCCGGCACAGTAGGCCTCCTCCGGCCCTAAGCGCAATCCCAATCGAGGCATCAGAGGCCCTCATCACGCTGCTCGACACCTCCATCATCCTCCTTCCAACCCTGAACAGACGCGTGTCTTCAACAGCATCCCTGCATCCCATCCACCCCCTTGCCATCCTCTCACAGGCCCCCTTCAGCTCCTCGCTCCCATCAAACTCTCTCCAGAGATTCCGCCCAAACACTGAGGCCCAGCTCCTTGCCGCCCTCCACAGTCGTCCCATTTCTAGGGCCCACCCCTCCGCGCCACTAAACCACTCGCCTGACAGGCCCGGGCCGCAGAACGAGTGGTCAGAAGCGCCAGCAGGTGTCCAATGAGCCTCTGCAGCACACATCAAACAAGCTATTAAGTGCATCCCGGCATCCATCCTACAGAATGGTGCTTTTCCCCAGCATTGACGGAAGCAGCATGATCACGGCTCTCCACACGCTTTCGATAGGCCTCCTGGTCTCTGTGGTTGTGATCGCAGCGGTAAAAACCTTCCCAAGGCTGATGAGCGGAAGGAAGGCCAGGAGCGACGGAACGGTGGAGGAGAGGATAGACAAGTCGTTTACCAAGACAGAGTCAAAAATTAAATAAACTTAGCTTTGGCCTCGATAGGATCTTCATAGAGAAAATAATGCATCGAACTGCAGTAGTGCTAAGACATATGATTAAATAACTATTTCAAAGGAAACTTCATTATTTACGTAGTAACTTTCTGATATCTCACTTTATACTATTTTATAATATTATTTTATTTCTGCTTGTGCATTCTTATAATCTGTAAAAAATAATTCTATTTGTGAAATTCAAGCATGTCTTTTTAAGTTTGACAGGCTTTAATCTTATAGAGTCTCTGTTCTGAGGACTTCTGCTCTTGGCATTTTCTCAAGCTCCTTGTTCAGCCATCTGAATGCATCGATTATCTCTCTTCCATTCTCGTCGTTGGCAGACGTCATCGACCCTGCTTGGAGAACGCTGATGGGCACAATCAGCGACGGTCCGCTGTACTTCTCGAGGTTGAACTCGTTTCTGATGTTCTTTATCACCTCGCCTCTCTCGTGCTCTCTGAGCAGGTCAATCTTGTTTGCAAGTACCAGCAGCGGCCTTGGGCTGCTCAGGATGTTCAGTATCCTCCACAGCTCTTCGCTTGACTTTCCGAATCTTTGTGGGTCTGCACAGTCCACCATGTATATGATTCCGCTTCCATCGTTTATGTACTGGTGCCAGAATCTCATGAACGAGTTCTGTCCTCCGATGTCCCACACTTGGAACTTCATATTCCCGAGGTTGACGTTTTCACAGTTGAATCCGAGCGTCGGAACTGTTTGGTGCACCTCTCCAGTTTGCAGATACAGCAGGAGTGTCGTCTTCCCTGCCCCGTCAAGCCCTATCATCGTTATCGATCGCTCCGTTCCTCCAGAAAATATCCCTCGCAGCTTTGTATACAGTATATTGTTTACTTTGGAAATCACTCCTCCCATTGTTTACCCCCTGGTGTTTTTGTTTTTTATATACCCTGTTTCAGCTCCGGCAATGCTGTATTCCGTGGCACCCCAAGGCTAGCCACAGAGGAAAGATCAAACAAATTCAACACAGATTCTCGGAATGAAACAAGGAATCAATATAAGAGAGGCAGGCAGAGACGCCGTATGAGAGGTGCAATGTCAGCATTGTTTATTGCCTCCAGGGCCGTATGTGATGTGATAAGGCTTGTTCCAAAGTGCGATCCCACGTGCATGAAGGGAAGGCTGTTGGCGTCATATTACTCAGGGCCCATGGCCATATCTCCTGTATATGTTTCTTCCAAGAGCTCTGCACCGCCAAGGGCCCCCATGGTTGTCAAGTCCACTGTGAGAAGCCCTGACATTCCAAAAAAAAGCACCTCTGCTCGTGCTGCAAGGATTCCCAATGTCATAAGAACAACTGTGACAACCACTGTTCTGAAGACTGTCTCTGCGGAGATGCCTCGGAGTCTACAGCCACCTATTGTGGTGATGCAACCTAGATATGTGATGCAGCCTGTTCCCGTGGCTCTAAGCCCAATGAGTGTGGGTGGGGCGCCCAGGCAGAGTGCAAGGCCTTCTCCCCCACGCCTCCCTGTGCAGCAGCAGGGAGCTGGGACGGAAGCAATCAACAGGATAGGGAAGAGGATAAATCTGATCTACACGATGCTAACCACACTAAAGCAAAAATACCTGCAGATGGCTCCGCAGAGGCCGCAGAGGATTGTGGTGGTTGCACCTGTCACAACGATGACTGTGCTCAAAACAGTGTCCATAACACCACCTCAAATACCTACCATTCCTGTCATTGCGCAGCCTGCAACAATAGTTACTCCGGCGAAGCCTGCCCCACAGCCTCTCCAAACAGTGAAGGGTCTGGAAGCACCCGGATCCACTAGTACGATCTGTGTGACTCCTCCGCAGAGCATCAGGGATGGCAATAAGGCTGCCAAGTCCAGCAGAAGTGTTGAGCCTGCTAAGAAGGCTGAATCCCGCAAGAGCGATAAGGCCCATAAGAATACCAAGTCTCGGAAGGCGGATTCGGAGGAAAGCGACAGCTCACGGGAAAGCTCCTCGTCCTCTGAGAAGGAGAAGCCGCTGTACATGCTGAAAACAGGGAGGCTTGGGAGAAGGAGGCCGAAGAAGAGAGATTCGTTTATTGATTGCTACTTGAGGGGGAATCCATCTGAGTGTAATGCAGAGAATTCTGAGAGGGAGCCGGACATAGGTGATGCTGTTATCTACAAGAACGACTTTGACAGTGACGATGAAATTATATATCTCAGTGATCTATTGGGGAGATGATGGGCAACCCGTGTTGTTATTAAAGACATGTTTTCTATGTGTCATCTCTATGCGGCCTCAGATCGTCGAAGAACTGGTGGCTTAGGGCATCTGGTGCAGTGATTCTAGACGAGGAGCAAAGGTCAAGCATTCTGTAGAGCAGGTCGTATCCTTCTGCACCCACCTCTGCCCACGGGTTGAGCGACTCCACAATCCTTTCAAACGGAATCCTTTCCTCCGGAATTGTGTCTATGTTTGACCTCCATATTCTTCCGTAGAATCTTGCGGCCTTTCTCATTTCTGCATGTCCAAAGATCGTTGCAATCTCGACAATGGAATCGACGTCGTCCGACGAGTAGAAGAACGGATACTGTGCAGTCAGAATTGTTAGGAAGATCACGCCGACCGACCACATGTCTATGGCCCTTGTTTGCCTCTGGTGGCGGAACAGGACCTCGGGTGCTCTAAACCCTCGTGTCCCGGCCCTCGGCGCCTTCATCTGTGGCCTTCCGTCTCTCTCGTAGTATCCCGGAGGTTTGGTCTTCGACACGATGGAATTGAAAAAAAGCAGCGGCGTCGAGGGCTTGCTGCTGTCCTCTCTTCCCTGCTCTTCCTTGCACTCTTCATACTGCGCCAGCCCGAAGTCTATGAGCATTCCTTTTCCAGCCTCTTTGTTATAGAGGAAGTTGCCGGGCTTCAGGTCTCTGTGTATTATTCCGTTGCTGTGCACATGCTCCACTGCCACCAGCAGGTTGTACAGGTATTGCTTGACATCTTTTATGCTTGCATTTGAGATGAACTCTCTGAAGTCGATGGGCTTGAAGTATGGCAGCACAGCAACCACCTGGTCCTCGTTCCGGAAGACTCCGAGAAGCCCCATGCAGTTTCGCTTTCCTCCAAGGGCCTTCAGAAACGTCAGCTCCTCCAAGACCCTGGAAGGCGAGCTAGTTCTTGTTATTGCCTTCAGGGCCACATACCTGCCGGACTCTGCGTCCAAGGCTTTGTACACAATGCTGAACGACCCCTCTCCTATCTTCTCCATGGGAGTGTACCTCTGCATGATGAAGGATATGTGCTTGAGATCAGATTCCAGGATCCTCTCCTCCTCCATTCACCCTTTCTGGGTTTTTTATTTTAAGACGAGTCCTGTGCAGTGCCTAGACGATGCCAGGACGCCATGGAGGATGAAAAGAAATGGTGATAAATGATGGGGTGGGTAGCCCTTTAATGTGTGGAGGGCTGAAGGCGGATCTGTTTGTTAGGTACAAACAAATGGAAAGAAAGCTCAGGCTCCTGGAGATAAGAGAGGCCTATGTGCGCAAGGAGATTGAGACCCTGAAAAGGGAGGAGAGGCATGGGAAAGAGGAGCTGGACAGGGTGAAGAGTGTTCCGCTGATAATGGGGCAGTTTCTGGAGCCCATTGACAACTCGACTGCGATTGTGGGGTCGACTGCGGGAAGCAACTTTGTTGTCAGGATACTGTCTACTGTCGACCGGGAGCTTCTGAGGCCAAACACTACTGTTGCGCTGCACAGACACTCAAGCGCAATTGTGGATGTGCTTCCGCCTGAGGTTGACAGCACGATTCCTGTGATGGGGGAGGAGGAGAAGCCGGATGTGACGTATGCAGATGTAGGGGGGCTTGATGTGCAGAAGCAGGAGATAAGGGAGACTGTTGAGCTTCCGCTGCTACAGTCTGAGCTCTACAAGCAGATAGGGATTGACCCGCCGCAGGGTGTGCTGCTCTACGGGCCGCCTGGAACTGGGAAGACCATGCTTGTGAAGGCTGTGGCAAACCACACGAAGGCCACGTTCATAAAGGTCAATGGGTCTGAGTTTGTGCAGAAGTATCTTGGGGAAGGGCCTCGGATGGTGAGGGATGTGTTCCGGCTGGCAAGGGAGAAGGCGCCGTCGATTGTGTTTATCGACGAAGTGGACTCCATTGCAACAAAGCGATTTGATGCATCGACATCTGCAGACAGAGAGGTCCAGCGAGTGCTCATAGAGCTTCTGAACCAGATGGACGGGTTTGACCAGGCAACGAATGTCAAGGTGATTATGGCGACGAACAGGGCGGACACGATTGACCCTGCACTGCTCAGGCCTGGGCGCTTGGACAGGAAGATAGAGTTTCCGCTCCCGGATAGAAGGCAGAAGAGGCTTGTGTTTAATGCAATTACATCGAAGATGAGTCTGAAGGACGATGTGGACATTGAGAGTCTTGTGTGCAGGCCCGAGAGGATAAGCTGTGCAGACATCAACTCGATCTGCCAGGAGGCAGGGATGCTTGCTGTCCGCGCCAGCCGGTACATGGTTACACAGAGAGACTTTGAGGAGGCATACTCGAAGGTTGTTGAAAGAAGCGACACACAGCCTGCATTCTATAATTAAATAGTTTGTGTTTTTCTATCGGATTGCCTGGGGCATCGAGCTTCACATGTGGTACAACAAGTAGGAAAGGTCATTTAATCATTTTTCTCCTTAGCTTTTAAGTTTTGTATTTTCTTAAGTCTAAAGAAGTCCCCTCTATCTTGCTCATCAAGTTCGGAGGCGATGTAAGAAATGGTATTTTCTAATCTTGGGATAATATTGAATTCCAAGGCATTGACTCTTCTATTGGTACTCATTAGTATAGAATTGAGGACCCTAAACGAGTTCTTTAGTGCGCACAAATCCACTAGCATCTCTAGAACTTCCAAAAACTTCTCCCTGCATTCATTCAGTGATTGCCCACTTCTATCAAGAAACAAAATAGGCTTTACATTTTCTTTCTGAAGAGTGAAAAGTGGAAGGCTTACTCCTGACACCTGCTCCACCTGGGACTTTATATAAACATTTTGTTTTTGGCATTCATACAAAAACATTTTGAGATTGGCACCGAGGAACTCTGCTTCTGTAAGCTTAAAAAATGCGTCTTTTATCTTTTGATTAATTCCCAATTCTTTTTTGTTGTATTCTTCCTCTATTGCCCTGTATCTTACTTTCAATGCATCGCTTTTTCTCTTCAGTAGCGAATGTCCTTTTTCGGCACTTTTCTTTTTTGTTTCTATTGTTCTTAGGTTCATTCTTGTAGGAAACACAGGTAACCTTTGACCCGACATTTTGTGGGCTCTAATTGTCATCTAAAGAAGTAGAAAAGGTAAGCAGAAATATGTAAAAACAAACAATTTGAGAATTTTCAATCTTATTTACCGATAGATATTTCCCCACTGAAGACCGATCCCATATCATATACTATTCTATCATCCTTAATGTTTGGAAGTAGAAACCTTGGGACTCTATCATCATCTGTACCTTCGACAATGCTCAGCATGAAACAGTCGATTCTGGAGAGGAACTTCTTAAAGTCCTCTATGTTTTTTTCGATTCTCTTAATCTCACTCTCGTGTTTGTTGTTAAAGTGATTAAATATAAACTTTTCACTTTCAAATGACTTTCCACAGAATCCGCATTTATAATGGTTTTCGTTAACAATTGTAGTCATGTTGTTAAGCTCTTCTTCCTTGGTTTTTGCACTGAGATACCCGAATCCTCTATAATTGCACAAAAATTCTCTTCTTCTTGATGCTGCATCTGTTTCTTTGTGGTTTCTGCATCCCATCATCATCTCGAGAGGATCATCATACTGATGTGCACATGTGTAGCAATAGAGAAATATGTTTCTAAGTGCTCCACAAATGAATTCTGCGGTATTCTGATTTACAGAGGTATTTCCTAGTGTTAATGAATATTTTTTGAGTACTTCTTCTTCATTTATGTCAAAAATCTTACACATGGAATCGAATATTGACCTTGCCATTGAGTAATCACCGCCTCCAGGCAATATTTCGGGTTCCTTTACCCCAGAAACGTCAAATTCTTCGATTTCTATTCCCAGTCCTCTGTCAAAAATAGATTTCATGAATTTTATAGAATCTTCTACACTTGCCTCCTTCTTTAGAATGATGTAGCACGTCCTAGAAAATCCATTTTGTGATGACTGCTGTTGAATCCAAAACCTCTCCAGATCTTCACATTTAAGGAGCGTAGAGCATATGACCGAGCCAGGCATGTCTTCTGGTAGATTTCTTGCTATTATGCATGGACCGTCGACCTTGAATGTGTAGATATTTTGAATGGCTTTCCTTTTTTCATCGTAAAAGGAGTCGTCCAAATACCTATATATGAACCATTCTTTTTTGATGTTTCTATCAAACACCTCAGGAATCCTTCTTCTATAGTAATTTACATTATAATCCTCGTATGACTGAGTAGGTAGAAGAACCCTCAATTCTTCTTTGGTGACAAGTTTCTGCTGCTTCAGTAAGAAGAATATGTCAATTTTATCGACCAGGTTTTGCCTTGAGTCCATTTTCACAACAAGGGTTTCGGCCATTAGCTAGACTTATTTTTCTTGGGCAATAAGACAAAACGCCTTTGGAGAGACTCGAACTCTCGATCTTTCGGTTAACAGCCGAACGCGTTAACCACTGCGCTACAAAGGCTACTATCCGCAGCACACCGTCCAAACTGCCTAACACTCACACACACATATCCAAAACAAAAAACCCTTCCGCCATCCCCCCTAATGGATACACTCGAAAAGAACTCTAACCACTCTAGAGTCCTCATCCCAAAACTCCAAAGGAACACTCCCCATGACATAATACTCTACGCCCTTACAACAGAAAAGGCTGCAAGGTGCATGGAGCAGTTCAACACCCTGGTCTTCTACGTCGAGAAGACATCTACTAAGCCTGAGATCAGAGATGCTGTTACTAAGCTCTACGGATTCAAGGTCAAGAAGGTCAACACCCTGATCAACAAGCATGGGAAGAAGGCATACGTCCGATTTGTTGAAGAGGGCGCTGCTCTTGAAATCGCTAGCAAAATAGGTGCAATCTGAATTAAATTTATTTTTCAGTTTTACATTCTCACTCAGAAGAGTAAATTTATTTTTCCTCTTAAGTAAAAAAAATTCAAGAGGACATGAGGCTGTTCACAATATCTTCTGATCCTATGCTTGACAAATCTGAGTTTGATTGCCCAACACCTAGGAACAAGATGGGTGCGTGAGAAGAAAAGGCCATGTTCAAAATCTGCCCTATTTTGTTATCTACTGTATCAACTTTAGTAAGAAGTATACTGTCAATTCTTTTTGACTGGCCCGCATCCCCAATAGCCTTGTTAAACTCCCTAATATGGTCCAAGCTGTCGGATCCAACTAAGGCCTCTCCTACATATATGATATGGTCGGGACCATTGATCCTTATCAGCTTAGTAAGAGATGCCATTAGATTCTTTTTGTTGTGCATTCTCCCTGCTGTATCAATCAGAATAACGTCATATCCTTCGTGCTGGGCTTCCTGGATGGCACATCTTGCCACAGATGCATCATCTTTTCCATATCCCTTTTCGTAGAACCCAACCAGATGGCCCCCAAGTTTGAATCTTTCCACATGAATCTTGAGTTGTTCGATAGCTCCTGCCCTAAATGTATCGCATGCAGCTATATATACCTTGAGTTTGTTTTGTAGTAGCCAATAGCATATCTTAGCCAATGATGTGCTTTTTCCAACTCCATTAACCCCCACAAAACAAATAGAAAACACACCTTTGTGCTTTTTTATTCTATCAAGCATCTTCTCGTGATCTACTGATGGAATAAGCCTACTAAGAACTCCTGACATCTTCTCTTTAAATATTTTTTCAGAAACACTTTCTAATCCCTCCTCTTCCAACTCCATCGTGATATTCTCCACAAGTGTTTTGGTTATTTGATAGCTCACATTCTTACCTATTAAATGTGTGGTCATCCTGTCCTTAAGCTCGCTTACCTGTATTTTGTCTCTAAATAATCCGAATGCCTTTTGGACTGTTGCTTTCCTGATGACTTCAACAAGATTGCTTATTCTGCTTGAAGATGTGGAGTAATCTAGCTCCTCTTCATTTCCTACTTCTTCCCATTTTCTTCCTTTCGCGCCATTTCCCAATTTCTTTTTGCTTTCGGTTGTTCTTTGCTCATTTTTACTCAGATAATCATCAATGGTTGCCTTTAGATTAGGAGTTCTTGATAGGCTCAGATATACAGTCGGGCCTCTGATCTCATATTCCATGATCTGATTTCGGATTTTCCTTGATCCGATAAGTTTAGATGTATCCAGAGACGTTATTATCTGGTTAAGATGCTCAGGTGCTCTTCCTTCTTCATGAATAACTAAGCCTCTTTTGTTGAATACGCAAAAGTACCCCATTTAAGGGCATGATCCTGGAGACTTTTTAAGACCATTAGCATTTCTTAGGCTTACCTATTCTCTATATTCCTCTACAATCATTGTACTTCCATTAGACATAAACAATCCGTGCTCAACAACACCGCAGATGCCCTTACATTCGGATATAAAGTCTAAGTCGTACTCTACATCAACTATGCAATTTCCCAAGTCAGTAATTAGTGGCCCCACCTTCCCGGTGGATCTCCTCAGCCAGTATTTTAGTCTGTATTCTCTGAGAACTGAAATAAACTTCATAATAGATGTTGGAATAATTTCAATAGGAACAAGGCAGCCATCGAATCTTTCTTTGTACTTATGTCTCTGAACTATTATGATGGTCTCCTTGGCCATGGAGTGAAGTAGCTTTTCTGTAGTCAAGGCTCCTCCTCCTCCTTTAATCACGTTTCCATTTTTGTCAAAATAGTCCGCTCCGTCTATGTACAAGTCCAAGGCTTCATGAGCCAAGGGATTTGACACCACAAAGCCCTTTTCACTAAGAACCAATGCCGTCTGGATGCTTGAAGGAACGTATACGATATCATCATACAGTGCCTCTATGTATCTCTCGATAGTAGTTCCAGTTCCAATACCAACTGCTATCCTGCCCTTAGAGAATTCTTGCTCCATGCGATTACAGAAAATCAGAACTATAAGCAGTAAAAGGAGAGACTGCCAATAATAGACACCTGTGATTATGCATAATAGACATTTCTGTCAACCTTAATACATTTCTAACACTTATTGGTAGAACATCAGTGAACATAGGATAGCCAAAAAACGTGATTTATTTAACACACTTCTTGATTCGACGTACAACATCACAACCATATCCAACAATGCTTGATGCATCCAAGCCCTCTCGAGGAGTTACTTCAATAACTCCAGAAATTCGGTCTATCTTACCCCACAGTCGACCTTCAACTATAAACTCTCCAAGATCTTTCTCAATGTATTCCACACTCACTCCAAATGTTTGTGCCATATTTTCAAGCAGCATCAACCGGTAACTTTCGAGGACCTGTCCGTACACACGTAGCCGCATCTCCCGACAAAATAGATTTACAAATCTCCCAACAAATACATCGTCTTGGAGAGATTTACAGAACAGATACAAATCATTCATAAAACCCCCATAGTTGCATTCAAACAGAGAAGTCGCTAGCTGCACACCAAGTTTCTCAGAGCTTCCCATCACATCACTACACTTGAGAATTCGTGTCTCAATTTCCTTTCTTTCGAATCCAAGGAGGCCGCAGAATATCATATACCGCACAGCTCGCGAATAGCTCACCACTTCACTTGATTCAAATGATGGCAACACTTCACTAAACAAAACACCTGCTTCCTTGAATTGTCTCGCCATCATCCGGAATACTCCTTTATATACCTTGTACCTATTTCTCCTATCCCAATCGCATCCTCTTTCATACGTATCATCTGCCATATCAATACTCTCCTCAACGACCTTCTTGTCTCCTATAATCAGTCCCATTCTTGCCTTGCAAAGAAAAATGTCCATCTTCAACGATAGTGACATGTCATCTCTTATAAGCTTTCGCATCCACTCAAATCCGCTTTTTGTATCCATTATCTGGCAGTATAACTCTGCAATCCTTCGATCGACTTCACCTCTATACGTCTCGTTATCTGTCTCTTCCCTTCGAAGTTCCTCAAGCTCTTCAACTTTCTTATTCTTGAGGTTAAGTAGCGATTCCATTCGCTCGTGGTCAGGCTCCAGCACTTTTTTCTCCACGAGAAACTTGTAGAGGTCGTACATGCACTTATCAACAAGAAGCCTCTCGAGCTCTTTCTTGGCCTCAGGCTTACCTAGCTTTGTCTCATGTATCAGGTCGTGGATGAGTAGTGTTGGCTCCTTGAAGTTAAAGTCCATGGGTATGCGGCCAATATCGATTTTAATACAAACACCAATGGCATATAAAAACAAAAGTGCTTTTGCTCGGGTTCGAACCGAGGACCTCATCCGTGTGAAGGATACGTGATAACCACTACACTACAAAAGCTTGCTCTCTCGGAGCCGGAACACCACCTGTACTCGATTACGCCCATTATATCTGCTAAAAGCTTAAATCCCTTAATGGATGATGTAATTCAAACATATAAAGAAAATCTAAAAGAGATACACAGGATCAAGGATGAAATAAAAACCATGCTTTTTCTTGAAGATGATTTGGAGTGCTTAGATAACTTTTTGTCGGTATGCTGTGTAATTACATCACTGAATGAGGGAAGGAAAGTGGAGGATATAGAAGAGCTCCCACATGCTATGGAAATCGAAATGATAATCACTATAGGAAGATCACTGGCCTCAGAGGAAAGAAAAGACCTTATTTCAAAACTCGAAAAGATTAAAGCTACTACTGTTGAGGTAGACAAAACCAAGAACATTTTCAGGACTAGATTCAGATATCTCCAGAGCCTGCTAGGCGATGAACTTCTCTTCAAGCTTCTTGTGGAAACAGGAAGTCTTTTTCTCTTAACAAAGGCAATTCCATCAGAAGTAATGAAGTACGGCATTAATACGTATGGGTCACCATTACTATCTCAGCATCCATTAGTTACCAAGGCATCACCAAAAAACCAAGAAAAGCTTCTCAGGAAGCTTTGCTGCAAGGTTACAATTGCAGCCAAGCTGGATTTCTGCGAAAGTAACTTTGAAATAGATTTTTCTGAACAAATGGAAAGGATTTTCAACAATCTTGAGAACAATACAAAGCAAGAGGGATCTATTCTGAAGGTGCCACTTGCAAGAAAGGAAACAAGGCGTGGTGGGATAAAGGCAAGACGAAAGAGAAGCGGGTCTTTGCCACAGAAAAAAAGAAGGTTTTTGAAACTTGATCCCAATGGAGACGATGAGTCATGATCAAAGAAATTTTCATCCCATGATGAAAAGTATTCTAGATTTCATAAGAAGTCGTCCGGAGGGAGTGGTGGAGGAAGATCTCTCCCTGGAATTTCCTCACATGTCAAAGGTAGATGTCGCAAAGGAGTTGAACGAATGTCTTAAGCGGCAAGAGATAAGTCTGTTTAGAGACAAGGGGGTTCTATACTACAAACCATCTCCAGTCAATGTAGACAATTATGAGCTTACGATATACAACCTAGTGAGCCAGAGTGGGAATGAAGGCGTTTGGTTGAAGGTGATAAAGGACAAAACGAATATGCCGCACAACTTGATTGGAAAGGTCCTTAGAACCATGGAAAGCAAGAGGATTATCAAGTCTGTTAAGTGTCTCAAGAACAATAGAAAGGTTTATGTTTTGTACGATCAAGTTCCTTCTGAAGAAATCACAGGAGGCATGTGGTTTCAGGACAACGACGTAGATGCAGAGTGTGTGATTCGAGTGTTGGAAATCATACAACTGTTTTTACAAAAGAGTTTGAGCGGAAAACCAGGGCTTCCAGAATATGAAGATAACCCGACTCTGGAAGAAATAATGAATTACGTTAAAAACCTCAATATTCTGTCTGTTCCTCTAAGAATAGAGGACCTTAAAACATTAGTGGACATACTTGTATTTGATGGGAAAGTGGAAAAACTTCACTCGGGGGCAACAACTAGATATAGAGCCCTTGAGCGAAACACTAAATAAACACCTTAGATTAAAATAAAGGCGCCTGTCCTATCCCGAAATTTTTGCTTATTTTCAATTTCTCTTGATGGGGATAAATGGATGGAGGGCTTTCGATAGAAGACGAAGGATATTTTCTGAGTATAAAGTGTCACGAGAGACCTATAACGGAAGTTAAATTCAATCACGACGGAGATCTGATATTCACGGCAGGGAAGGATTCCATAGCCACGCTTCTCCGTGCCGACGGTTCAGTGGTTGGAGAATATAAGGGACACCGAGGATCAATCTTCTCTATTGCCATAGATAATAGAAGTGATGCCTTAATGACTGGGAGTGCAGATCAATCCATCATTCTGTGGGATGTTCCTACTGGAAAGATGAAATCTCAAACCGATCTTGGAGTTGTGGTCAAGGGCTTGGATTTCTATCGTGATGGGACACTATGTTTGGCATGCAGTGACGAAACTATGGGAAAGACGCCTCTAATCGGAATACTTGACACACGATGCAAGGATTTTAAGAAGGTGCACACACCGGCTTCATCTCCTACAAAGATTTTATTGGACATATCCGAGGACTTCCTGGTATACTGCGATTCCAAAGGGGGTGTTAGCTCTGTAGATCTTAGAAACTCACAGGTTATAAAGAGTGTAAAGGCCCACACTTCCAAGATAAACAACATCAGGCCAAGTAGGTGCAGGACATTCTTCATCACAGGCTCCATGGATTCACAATCGAAGATCATCGACTTTCTTGATCTATCTATTCAAAAAACATTTGTGTGTGAGGAGCCTGTAAATTGTGCATCCGTATTCAACACAAATGATAAGGCTATTTGTGTTGGGGGAATCAATGCAAGAGATGTAACTACAACCAAGGGAAAATCATCCTTCGATGCAAACTTCTTTGATGTAGTGACATGTGAGAAGATTGGGTCGTATAGCACACACTTTGGAACAATAAACTCTGTAGATGTCCATCCTTCTGGAAGGCTTTACTGCTCTGGAGGTGAGGAGGGGACTGTTAGTGTCCTAGCATTTGGGCAGGACTTCTTCAGAGCCAATTTTACTGTCTTCAATTAAATAGTATACGAAAGCTATTTAATGTACTCGTGATCTCTAGGACCGTTTTTTATTGCAATGCTCCCGTCTGGATATCTAATTTCCCTTAATCCTGAAGGGAATGTCTTTTCAATTTGTCCATTTGAAAACTCATAAGTAATCACCTTGGTCTTTGCATCGTACAAGTATCTGTATTGATTACTCTTAACAACATATGTGGACCCGTCTTTAAGATAATACCTCGTCTTGTTTTGGAGCTGGTCCTTATGCATAACTCTTTTGTCTTCCAGTGCTTTTCTATATTCCTCATTGAGCTTCTTGAGTTTAAGAACCTCCTCCTTGAGTATATCAACGACCGAGATGTTTTTGTTTTCTTCTAGCCGCTTCATTAATGCATCAATAGAGTCAATCTTTTCTTTTATGTTTTCTTGCATGAAGGTCATTTTGTACTTGTATGGGCAATGATGATTACACGAGGTTCAAGGATATGCGAAGAAAAAAACCACAGATGTAGTAAGAGAGCCTTTGCTTTGGAAAAGGTTACCTGCCTTCAAACTTAGGTGTTTTATTCAACGCTTACTTTCGATTATCCCATCAATCCTTAGAAGCTGCGATACTGCCTCAATGGCGGATTTGATACATTGGCTCTTCACTGCATATGGCTCAAGCACAACATTTCTTGTATCGACAATCTCCCCGGTTATTCCATTGACCCCATAAAAAGAGCATTCCTCATGCTTTTTCTCTAGGAGAGTAATGGCCTCCAGAGGATTGAAGACCCCTGAGTTTTCAAGGAGTATCGAGGGAATAATTGTCAACGCAGAAGCCACTCTTGAAAAAACTTCGGCTTCTATCTCATCGTTTCCAGGATGCCGCATTAGCTCGCGTGACATTGCCATCTCCACAGCTCCGCCTCCCGGGCAGAGTTTAGGACTGATAAATATGCTCTTTGCAACCTTGACTGCATCCATGAAGTTTCTCTCAAGCTCATCGAGAATATCTTTTGTTGGGCCACGTATTATGACACTGCAAGCTTTTGGATTTTTGCATTTGCTGAACTTGCAATAATATTCCTCTCCGTACTTAACATATTCAAACAGCCCACAGGATACCCCAATGTGCTTTTCTTCAAGATCCTCCGGCCTGTTCACCGATCGTGCTCCGCATGCCTTGCTCAGCCTAGAAATATCGGTTTTCTTCAATCTTCTGAGCCCTGTAATATTGTTTTCGAAGAAAATTGACAGAGCAAGATCACTAATACCCTTCTCACATATTACAATGTCCGGCTTTACTGCAACTATTTTTTCGCACATCTCACGAACTTGCTCTTCTTCAATCTCAAGCGCTCTAGTAAAATCATTTTCCTTGGAAAACTCATAGCTTGTCTGGCTCTCTCCCTTTTTGTATTCAAGAGGAGACTCGATTATAACAATTCTTGGGTTCTCAATGACTCTTCTCATCTGTGGGTGTATAATGTCCTTATTGATGAGTATTCCATCCATCACCTCAGACTCCATAAGGCTCCCTCCAAGTATTTTTTCTACCTTCACATTGTTCTTGAGGTCGCACTTATTCTCTTCCTTTATATAAATCTTTTTCACAGTTTCCAGAGCAATCTTTCCAATGGGGACTTTAAACATGCTACAAACCTTGGATGCTACGCTCCCATCGATTATTTTGATCCTTGCTTCCTCACTAGAGTCTAGAGATATAGATACTTCGTCAATCACCCTGATACAGGCCAAGAGCGCCTTGTTCAATGCATTGCATATTCTTATTGGATGAACATCCTTGTCTAATATGTAGGTCATTTCATTCAGAATCTCAGCTGCAAGAAGTACGACAGATGTTGTTCCGTCACCCACCTCATCATCCTGCGTCTTTGCTAGTTCTATGAGAGATCTTGCCGATGGATGTGCAACATCGAGCTCCCTAAGAATGGCATTTCCGTCATTGGTAAGTTCTATCGAATTTATTTTTGTCAGTACCATTTTCTGCATTGCCCGAGGCCCAAGACAGGTTCTTATCACAGAAGATATGGTTTTGGCTGCCATCGCACTCTCGTTCTGGATCTGAGCAGGCTTGTCAGGTACAAGGATGTACATCTTTCTCGGAACTGGTTTCTGCATTTTGGGGGCTCTGCAGATTCTCCTAAAAAATTGTTCCAGTTTCCCAGACTGCATGAAGTAGCCGCTGATTTACAGCAATAATTCGAAATCACTCTGCAAACTAATGTCTTTTGGAAAAAATGGATACGGATTACAAAGGAGTGTTTTCATATTTCTTTGAATTTATTTTTTGAATGTTCAAATCCCTCAATGGAGTCCATGTTCACAAAGGAGCATAGCTGGTCGATAATATCCTCGTTCTTCGAGCAGAAAGGGCTTGTTAGACAGCAGCTAGATTCCTTTGATCAGTTCGTTAAGACAAAGATGCAGGAAGTTATTGATGAGAGCCCTGCAATAATTGTTCAGTCTGCACCCACGGCAGGGACAGAAACCCAAAAGAGGATAACTGTTAGATTTGGGCAAATATATGTTTCAAAGCCACCCATTTATACTGAATCCGATGGGAGAACAATCACTGTGTTTCCCAACGAGGCACGTACGAGGGACCTAACCTATGCATCTCCACTATTTATCGATGTCATAAAGGAGACAGTATCTGAGCTAGGCGTTGTTGACAAGCACAAGTACTCAAGGGTACCTTTTGGGTCGCTGCCTGTGATGTTGAGATCTTCGTACTGTGTTCTCCATGGATTGGGAGACAAAGATCTTATTGACCTTGGAGAATGCCCATATGACCAGGGAGGATACTTCATTGTAAATGGATCTGAGAAGGTTATTGTGGCCCAAGAACGAATGGCTAGCAACACTGTTTATGTGTTCAAGAAGGCACAGCCTGCAACGTATACACACTATGCGGAAATCCGTTCTGTTCCTGAAAAGAGCTCTAGAAATCCAAGTACCTTATCTATGAAGCTATGTAGATCACCTGTGGCAATAAGGGTTTCGCTTCCATTGGTCAAGCAAGATGTTCCTCTCTTTGTCTTGTATAGAGCGCTAGGGTTCTTGTCTGACAAAGAGATTATTGATCATATTCTCTATGAAGATGACGACGAGATGTTTGAGCTTCTGAAGGAAAGCATTGAGGAGGGGATGGTTGTGCAGGATCAAAATGTGGCGTTGGACTATATAGGGAAGAGGACTGCGCCTGTGGGGACACCTCAGGAAAAAAGAATAATGATGGCAAAGGATCTTCTAGCAAAGGAGGTTCTTCCCCACATTGGAACACAGGAATTCTGTGAAACCAAGAAGGCATATTTTATTGGATACATTGTTCAAAGACTACTGCTTGTGGCATTGGGGAGAAGGAATCCTGACGACAGAGACCATTACGGAAAAAAGAGAATGGACCTGAGCGGACCATTGCTTGCATCTCTATTCAGGACTCTATTTAAAAAGCTGTGTGCAGATACAACAAGACACATGCAGAAGTGTATAGAGAATGGGCGAGAGTTTAATATAGCCCTTGGGCTGAAAGCAAGCATAATTACACAGGGATTTCGATATGCCTTAGCAACGGGAAACTGGGGAGACCAAGCAAAGGCTATGCAGACCAGAGCTGGAGTTGCCCAGGTCCTGAATAGATACAACTTTGTATCGACGCTTAGTCATTTGAGAAGAGTCAACACGCCAATTGAAAAGGAAGGGAAGTTGGCGGCGCCGCGACAACTTCATAACACGCATTGGGGTATGGTTTGCCCAGCTGAGACGCCGGAGGGACAAGCATGTGGGCTTGTGAAGAACTTATCTCTAATGGCATATATTTCTGTTGGATCTTCCTCTGGGCCATTGATAGAGTTTTTGGAGGAGTGTGGAGTTGAGTCGCTTGAGGAGATATCTAATTTTCAGCTCAATACGGCAACTAAAGTTTTTGTTAACGGTGTATGGATTGGGATTCACTCTGACCCTGTATATCTAGTAAAGTCGCTTAAGCTGTTGAGAAGAAGTCTTGAAATGGATAAGGAGGTTAGCATTGTCAGAGACATCAGAGAAAAGGAAATCAGAATACAATCAGACGCTGGAAGGCCTTGCAGGCCTTTGATGGTTGTTAAGGACAACAAGCTTGTGATTACAGAAGAGGATATCGGGAGGCTAAGAAGAGGGGAAATCAAATGGGACAACTTGATTGGAGAAGGGTTTATTGAGTTTCTGGATGTTGAGGAGGAAGAGATGTCCATGATAGCGATGAGCACAAAGGTCCTTGATGATGAACGCAAGAGCTCCTCTGATGTGAAGATATCGTATACACACTGTGAGATTCATCCCGCACTAATACTTGGAATCTGTGCTTCTACTATTCCGTTTCCTGATCATAACCAAAGTCCCCGTAATACTTATCAAAGTGCTATGGGCAAGCAAGCGATGGGAATCTATGCAACGAATTTCCTATTAAGAATGGACACTTTGAGTAACATTCTGTTCTATCCTCAGAAGCCTCTTGTGACAACAAAAAGCATGGAGTATCTCAGGTTCAAGGAGCTACCGTCTGGACAGAATGCCCTGGTTGCGATTGCATGCTATTCTGGATATAACCAGGAGGATAGTGTTATTATGAACCAAAGTGCCATTGATAGAGGTTTGTTTAGAAGCTTTTTCTACAGAACATACACCGATCAAGAATCTATGTCAAGGCCGGGGGTCAATGAAGAGTTTTGCAAGCCTAACCGGGGAAGTGTTCTAAGGATGAAGAATCTTAATTATAATAAACTGGATGATGACGGGCTCATAAACCCAGGGACGAGGGTCACCGGAGATGATGTTCTTATTGGAAAGATAACGCCTATATTGGATCCCGAGAGGAGTACTAAGGAGACGCCTGTCTATGTCTACAAAGATAGCAGCACTGCAATGCGTAGGACAGAAACGGGGATTGTTGATACGGTTATTGTCACAAACAAGGATGGTTACAAGTTCTCCAAGGTCAAGGTAAGATCAGGAAGGATTCCTCAGATGGGAGACAAGTTTGCATCCAGGCATGCTCAAAAGGGAACTATTGGAATCACTTTGAGGCAAGAGGATATGCCGTTCACCTCTGATGGAATAGTTCCAGATATAATTATAAATCCTCATGCTATTCCTAGTCGTATGACCATCGGACACTTGATTGAGTGCCTGCTCGGTAAGGTTAGTGCAATGAGTGGGGAGGAAGGTGATGCAACACCATTTAGCGGAATGAGTGTTAACGAGATATCTGCAAGGCTGAAATCTTACGGTTTTCAGCAAAGAGGGCTGGAAGTCATGTATAATGGAATGACAGGGAGGAAGCTCCGAGCCCAAATATTCTTTGGCCCAACGTATTACCAGAGACTTAAGCACATGGTTGATGATAAGATACATGCAAGAGCGCGTGGGCCTCTTCAGATACTCACGAGGCAGCCTGTTGAAGGAAGATCCAGGGACGGAGGGCTTCGATTTGGAGAAATGGAGAGAGACTGTATAATTTCTCACGGTGCCTCCGCCTTTCTAAAGGAAAGGTTGATGGATGTGAGCGATGCATATTCTTGCTATGTTTGTAATATTTGCGGACTTCTTGCAATGGGGGGAAGTAAGGTGAATGAATGTAAAGGATGCAGCAACACTACAAATGTTAGTATAGTGGAGATTCCGTATGCATTCAAACTCTTGATTCAGGAACTAATGGGAATGAATATTGCACCCAGGATTCGCTTTGAAGAATAAAACTGTTTTCGTTGTTATGGATGCTGGGTGGCGTTTGTAAGTTTCATGTATCTAAGCAGTTTCTTTATGAAACGACCTTTTTGAAACTAAAGATCTCAAAACAAAGTAGATTTATAAAAATGAATGTGGATCCTGAGATGATGGATGAATTTACCGGAGGGCTGAGGCCTACGGACAGGTCTTTGCCGATAGCTAACATATCAAAGATTATGAAGAAGCCCATTCCCAAAGAGGCAAAGGTTGCAAAGGATGCAAAAGAGATAATGCAAAAGTCTGCAGGGGAGTTTATAGCCATAATAACATGTAGGGCAAAGGAAATATGTGAGTCTGAGGCCCGTAAAACTGTTACTGGTGAGGATCTAATAAGAGCAATGGACGAGCTAGACATGCCCTACTATGCAGAGCTTGCAAGAAAGTATTATATTCAGTATAGAGAGCTTGCTAAAAATGAGAGGGTTAGGAAGTATTCGAGGGGCTTTGACTATGGGAAGCAGTAGTCATAGTATGAAATTTTTAAATAGATCAATTAAAGCCGATTGTTTTTATATTAGCAGAGAGGATTTATTCATTGCCCGCTAGCCCATTAGAAATGAGTGGAATAAGGTCAATGATAAGTGTGATTCCTCACTGCACCGGGTCTTCAAGGTTTTCTTACAACAATACAACTGTGTTCTGCACTGTTCATGGACCATCAGATGCCACGTCTAGGCAAGAAGATCCAGAAAAGGCTTTCCTAGATGTGAGATGGAAGGACATGATACTCATAAATGGAAGAATCTATGACAAATACTTCTCAAAAGTGATTGAAAGAGTTCTTTCTAAGAACATTATTTTGGAGCTGGATGCATGCAGGACAATACAAGTAGGCTTTAATGTTGTGGGAGAAACAAGGAATGCCTTGTTTTGTGCTGTGAATGCAGCGCTTTTGGCCCTTGCAGATGGAGGTATCCCGCTAAAGTCCATGTTTTATGCTAGCAGTTCATTTATGCACGAAGAGGAAGTTATTATTTTTGACGGTGAAGGGAATATAGTGGATAGTCACGCATTCGAAGCTATTTCAGGAGAGAACATAGACAGCGCAAAGGACTTCCTTAAATACGTTAAGGAAGTGCAGGTTTATACTTTGAGGTCCAAATTTCCTTTTCCTATTGTCTAATTGTTTGTTGATATATGTTAGATTGAAGATTATCCTATCCTCGGCAAAGACATGTTAAAATAAATTGTCTCTCTTTTATTCTTTCTGTTTGTACGATGCAGATACTAGTTTGAGAAATCTCACATTCTTAGTCCATTACATAGTTTCTCTCGATGTCTTCAAGAAGAATTGATAGTATTTTAGTTAGAATGTTGCTAATCTGAAATGGTTTGAGGGTAAGAAGCTCAGCAACTGTATCGATACTTTTGTTCTGACATCCCATCATTAGCAAAACCGACTTTCTGAGCACTGACAGATCTTGACTAAATTTTCCATGGAAGTACATTCTAGATATGTCTGGAATAACATCCGTTACAAGATTCAGATCTATCTTTCCTGTAGCTGCCATTCTGATCCTGGAAATGTCGTTGGATGAGAAATATGTCTTTCTTCCCCTTCCTACAACGGAGTTGTTTAGGAGAGATAAGCACAAGGATGGCATGAGCTTTTGGAAGCTGCTTGAAAGCTGTCCAACAAATCTCACCATGAAATTTTGGTTGTACTCACATATTCTATCATCTGAGGAACGGCTCAGAGACCTAATGAAAATTCCAGAGTGCTCTCCTGTTTCTTGTGTAATCATTTGTTTTATTCCTACAGGAACAAACTGATTCTTTTGCCAGAACCTGCACAGAGCTTCGGTTATTCCAAATGAGGCACCAATCCACTCTACCTGCGGAATCGCAATATCATCCAAGCTGTATAAAAGGACATTTTTCTCCTCATTTTTCTTCTGCATCAGACTAATGTCTTTACTATGGTTAGAAAGATACCTTATTAGTAGATTTAGAGACATCGTTCCATACCCCATAGAAGTGTATTCAGGATGGACAGCTATTCTGACTATTCTGACACCATACGTGTCCAAAAACGATGGGTCTAGATGCTCTTCAGATAAAACCCAAGGAATCAGGTTGCCTTCTCTCAGATGCTCTGTTCTTGCACACCTGCCTTCAAACGAAATCTGAAGAGAGCAGATGACCTTTGGAATGTCTTTTCCATTATCTTCTGTAGGGGTAACAAGGGCAAACACCTCATGCCTTGGAGAGTCTGCTAGTATCTGAAGATCATTAGGACTGTTCCTATAATGCGAAGAGATAAACAGAGAGAACATTTCGTTCAAGAACTTTTCTGTTGGAGGCTTTCCCGAAAAAAGAACGCTCTTGTCTACATAAAAAAGCTTGCATTCAGATGGACTCGGGCATCCCTCGATCTTTGGAACAGATGTGTCCAGTAATAATACCCTGTATAGCCAGTTTTCCACAGGGTCATTTTGCCCATATCTGATAGACTCTTTCATTGTCATCTCCTTATATATAAGGGAATTCGTTTCAGCACTGCTTTTCCTAAGTGTTTCTGATAACTTCACAGAAAATGCCCTTCCCGTCCCTTCGTATCCGTTTATCGTCGTAGCCATTATTACGAAGTTCGGGAATATCAGCCCCGTAATGTATGTAAGAGGAATGGCCGCAGCCTCATCAATAATCATCAAATCGGGATAGTATTTGAGTTCGTTCATGGGATTGAAATATTCTATGACCTGCTTTCTTCCGCCAATAAACTCAATCTTTTGCATAAACCTCTTATTTCCTCTAAATTGATATATGATCTTGAAGTCGACGTACTTCTTGTATCCTAATCTTTCAAGCCCAGTAATGAGAAATAGGAAGACAGTCTTGACATTCTCTATTGCCGGGGATGCAATATATATGGAAAGAAGCCCAAGATTCACAGCTTGAGCTATTGATATCCCCAATGCTGCAGACTTTCCCCTTCCTCTTGATGCAGTGATGGAGAAGATTGTCCTGCTTTCTCTTGTCTCCAAGGCTTTAAAAACCTCTTCGATGATGTGCATCTGGTCTTTAGTTTTCCCTAAGCTTTTTAGAACATCAGTCGAATCATCTAGCGATTCAGAGACCACCTTTTTTTCATCGACTCTAAGGCCTTGGACATCCACCTTGGATATACTGTCCAGTACATTAAGCTTATCATCTAGAAACAGCGCGAAGTTCGAATTCAGAAGTGATTTGAACAATCTTTTGTTGTATCTCGGCTCAAACTCACCGATCTTCTCATGAATATCGGTTTTACGGGATGTAAGAGCTTCTATGGAGTAAGTGCTATCCAGAAGTAATATTATGGCTCCTCCTCCCCTCACAGTTTCCATGCTTGTTGCTATTAGATTAGGAGACAAGGCCTCAAAATCCTGCAGTACCAGCATGTCAACAGTCCTACCCAAAATCCTTTCACTTTCTTTATATTCGATGAATTCTATCTCGTTGCTTCTTATGAACAGTGCCAGGTCATCCTCTGACTCCTCTTTTTCCATATCGTTCTTCTGCCTTTTGCTAGAGGCTTTCCTTCCAGCTTTTCTTGTTACGTCGTTCTTATGGCACCAAACCACTGTTTCTACCGAGCCATTTGTGTGTCCTTGTAACATTCTGTGGATCGCCGGAAGCCGAGACTTTCCATGCTCTCCCAACAAAACAACAAAAGATCTATGATTTCTCCTTCCATTCACCTCAAAAAAGCTTTGAATCCTCCCGTCACATGGAAGCGTCATTAATGAAGGATTATTTCTAACGAATTTATTTAGACAGAATCCAAACAAGGAATCACATCACTTTTGGTGTGGTCTGGTTATGTGTACTTCTTTATTGCCTCAGCAATGTTTTCAGGAAAGTTTCTTTTGTCCTGGAAATCAAATCCAGGTGGAAGCCTAAAACCCAATGGCTCTTCTGGAAGAGCAAGGCCTAGGTAAAAATCTCCTGGCGGAAGAGAAAAATAAGAGTCCTGTTGTTTTTCTAAATGCTGATGCTCGATTCTTTTATCCTCAGCTTTTATATCTCTCAGAATAGATGCCATTTCAGCAGCCACTTCTGGTTTCTCGAACACCTCCATGTAATAGGCTTTTCTCATCAGCTTGTGCTTTGCACCTTGGAAGTGTGTTCTTCTACTTCTCAGTTTATCGTTCAAAAGTGTTTTATTGCAGAATTCGCAAAAATACTTTGGCATATGAGAAGATGGGAGGTCTTTGATGATACTTTGTCAAGGGCGCCTTAGGGGTGTGTATTCAATGGGGAATGAAGGGGCAGTCAGGACTTCGTAGCAAAGTGGTTAACGCGGTAGATTGCTAATCTATTTCCCTCTGGGAGCGCGAGTTCGAATCTCGCCGAAGTCGTGTTTTTGCGGCAATGTATACCGAGTATGCTCATCAAGTAGTCCAACAAACAAAACCCCTTGTTATATTCCTCATGAGAAACAACATCCGGGAATTACCAAGAAGCACTTCTTCTCATTCGTTGTCTGTGCACACTATGGAGGGGGTTAACAGAGGTAGGGGTGAGATGTATGGGTTGAAAAATCTGGCTGTAATAATTGCGTTTTTGAGTGTGGGAAGATTCATAATAGACAACAACAGAGAATTTGGGCTTCTTATGTCATTGCCTCTCCAAACACTTTCCATAACGGAATGCTCTTGCTTCCTCCTGACGGTCTTAATGAGCTTTGTTCGATCGCTCCTTGGATTCTATATAGAAGTGAGAAGGCTTGGGGTTCCATGCATATACTTGAACTTAGGTGCCTTTGAGGCATTCATTGTGTACTTGAATCTAAACTATATAAACCACATCTATTCTTCAGGATGGTCCATGATACTCAATGTTGTTTATACGGCTAAGCTAATTTCGTTTCATTTGGCTATAAGGGAGCTCAGGAAGGACAAGAAAGTCAATATAACAAGGGGATTGAAGATCAGGCACTTTCTGTACTTTCTGGTTGTTCCCACTCTTTGTTTTCAATTGGACTTTCCCATGAGAGCTAAAAGAAGCATTAAAGGCATTTTCTTGAAGGCCATCCAGCTTCTGATGGGCTTTCTTCTCTTTGTTCTTGTCATGGATCAGTATGCAATACCTAGTATATATCGAATTGTTGATTTCGAGGACATCACTGTTGTGATTGAAAACATAATCAACTTTTCGATAAGTACCATAATTCTATTTCTGATATTTTTCTACACTGTTTTTTATTGTTTTCTGGACGCCGTTGCAGATATAACATTATTCTATGACTCGTGTTTCTATCAAGAGTGGTGGAATGCATCTTCTGCAAGGGAGTTCTGGGCCCTATGGAACAGACCTGTGTATCTGTGGTTCAAAAGACATATATACGCTCCACTGGTCATTAGGGGAATGCCCAAAGAGAGGGCTGGCGTGATTGTATTCACGATATCTGGGCTGATCCATGAATACGTTGCATCCATCTCGATAAAAAAGGTCACGGGATGGTTTTTTATAACAATGCTTCTCCAGGTTCCTCTTATTCATGTCACAGAGTCATTTAGAAAGCGATTTCCTGGTCTGGGAAACTTCTTTTTCTGGGGTGCTTTTTGTGTCATCGGCCAGCCTTCTGTACTGCTTCTGTACTACAGATCTTTGTACTTGAAAGAGTGTCATGCATAGAAATATGAGGTATAAATACTTTGACTTGAATTATCATAGTATCTACTCTGAAGATACCGGACTTATAAAAAATAATAAATAAATTGGCCTAAGTATGAAAGAAACGATATGGAGAAAAGTAGCATTTTTATGCGATATAATAGATATTGCGTCGATAAGGAACCGTGAGCGTGATGATGAAGACTTATGGTTCCGGGCAACATTTCCAGAGGAAAGGAATCCATCCTTGATATTGTCTATCCTCTTGCTTATAGTAAGATATTTCATTTTGCTCCCGATAAAAATAACGCTTCTAATTCTCTGCATCACGGCTTTTCTAATGGTAGCAGCATTTCTTGTTTGTTTTGCTTTTTTTATCATAATCCAATTTTTTGTATTTCTTCTGGGCTACAAGGCCTTAAAAGAATGTAGTGCATAGAAACATGAATTAACATTATGGTGTTTATTTTGGAGGTAATCAGATCTATAAAAAATAAATAAATGGGCCTAAAAATGAAGGAAGTGATATCGAGAAAAAGAACATTTTTACACGATGCAATAGACATGGTGTCTATGGGCAGTCACACGCTTGAAAACGACGACTTTACAAGATGCTTTCTGCCCGCGTCTCCAATAGAAATGGATTCAAGCGGGATATTCTACACATTCTCCTTTGTAATAAGATATTTTGTTCTGTTTCCGATAAGAATGATACTCCTTGCTCTGTGCATGGCAATTTTCCTACTGATGATACTCAGAGCAACACTTACCAAGAAGAATAAACATCTAGAAGATGCATTAATGTTTGGGGCCAAATCTCTGATGCTTGTGATGAATGCAAGAATAAACCATATGGGAGAAAAGAAGAGGCGTAGAGAGCCGCATGTATATGTTTCAAACCATACATCATTTGTGGACTTCTTTCTTCTCAGCAGCTATAAGTTTCCTCATGCCTGCGTTTCTGAAAGGCATGGCGGGCTGTTTGGGCTTTTGTTCAAATCGATTTTGATAAGGAACGGGTCTATTGCGTTCAAAAGGAGTGAGAAGGTTGATAGACAGCTTGTCGTAGAAAAGGTCAAAGAACATGTGCGTTCCGGTGGAGCACCTATGCTAATTTTTCCAGAGGGGACATGTGTAAATAACAAGTTTTCTGTACTTTTTCAGAAGGGAGCTTTTGAGCTTGGAGTGACGATATGCCCAGTAGCCATAAGGTTTAGAAGAAGGTTGTTTGACCCCTACTGGAATAGAAGATGCCACGGGTTTGCCATGCATATATTCTATCTCATGACTAGGTGGAGACTTGAAGCGGAGGTTGTGTGGATGAAGCCTGTAAGCATAATGAAGGATGAATCTCCTACTCAGTTTTCTCATAGAGTCAAAACCATGATATCTAAGGAAGCCGGGCTGAGGAATACGCTATGGAATGGATTCCTCAAGAGTAGTCCGGCCATCAAAGATAGAGAGATATTGAGAGAGTCTTATTTAATAACTTATGAAAGGGTTGCGTCAAACATGCTGGACAGAATCAACGCTCTTGACATGGAGCAAAACAGATTCTACTTATGCGATAGCAGCATTGACTTCTCATCGTCAAGAGCCCATTTCTACTTCGAATCCATGATACCCTACAAGAAATTCCAGAATGAAGTTTTGAAGGAGTATTTAAGGCTCAAGGAGCTTCCCCAAGAAGAGCTAAAGTTCTTGCTGGCCAACCACAAAAGCAAGGAGGAATCCCTCGGTAATTCTGAAAGGGGAGCATTCTGCAACTGCAAGCCTAGGAAAGGCCAAAAGATAAATTCCTTAAGAAAGCAGAGGAACCCGCTTATGTCTTGTAAGTATGAAAGTTATGCAAGTCATGGCCTTGGCTGAGCATTTACTCTATGTCACAATAAAATAAGTTGATGATTATCTTGCGGTTATCCAGAGACAAAACTTGTCACTTTACGTCTTACAGAGCCGAGTTTGCATTGGCCAACCTTATCTGCAAATCTAAGAGAGCATATAGTTTCATTGAGGTGCTCTGCATCTGGTGAAATGTTGACAAGCATGATGGTCCTGGAGTTTCCAGATAAAAAGTTTTGCAGGAGATGTGTAAGCTTTGAGTTTCTAAAAGGAATGTGACTGTCCTTTCTGAGAATGGAATTGAAGACATCTCCCAAGGCCGATAGACTTTTGTTTATGCTTTGTGTCTCCTTTAGTCTAATTCCCTCAGCCTTGGAGACACTTAATCTTTCTGACCCTGCTAGGTCTACAAGAACCATAGAACCTTCCTTCTGCTGCTTCAATGCTTCGTTATTCATTTTTATCTTTAGGATATAAACAGCATGACTTCTGCTTGACTTCTCATTGCAGTTTGTGCTTCCAACTCTCTTCCTCCTTGCCCCAGTTTGAAACAATCTAATGGCATCCAACACATTATGGATGGGCATACTGGTACAGCTCATGCTTATGCTTGCATCCTTATGGACAATTGTGACTTTTTTCATATCTTCAGAAAACAGATCCACTATGTCTTCATTATATATCTCTACATAGCTGCACGTGATGTCCAAGGACCAGCCGCCTCCTTTCAATTCTTCGATAGCACTGTATATGTCTTTTAGTGCCCGAATAATTAGTCCCGGATCCCTATCAAAACCCTCCATAGTATATGTCTTCCCACTTCCGGTTTGTCCATATGCGAATACACATACACTATACCCTTCTAACACAGACCGAAGAGTTGTTTCTATCTCCCTATATATACAGCTTTGAGTTGCATTCGGACCAAACACCTTATCAAATGAAAACTCATGCTCTTTGTTGTCTGCACTGATTCTTAGATCCCCGTCTGTAATTTCCATCCTTGATCCGAGCTGGCTTGGTGTTTTGGGTCTTATTCGGCAAATTATCTGGATGGAGCCTTTGAGAACCATTATTTCATTTCTAAGCCTCAATATGGTTTCTTTGTGTTCCAAGCACTCCTTCTCAATTTCCTCTAGTTTGCTAGTTCTCTCCTCGTACTTGTTTAGATGGAATTGCATCTCAGAATTGATCTTTTGGAGATGCCCGTTCGTAGACACAGCCTTAGAGAGCTCCTCACTTAGTCTCTGTATTTCATTGTTTTTTTCTTGCAATATAACATTGAAATCATCCATGCATGGTTGTCCTGCATTATCGTCTCCGCTTGAGGCTTGGTTCAGCTTTGTTATTACGGATTCCAACTCCTCTATTCTTCCAAGAAGCTCGGACTCTCTGTTTTTTGTAGATCTAATGCATCCATTGTACCCACAGGTCCCAGGAGTGCATATCTCCAGCAGGACAGAATCTTTCCTGATTCTGTTTGATGGCTCCTTGTTAATGTTTTCCTTGATCTCACTGAGCACCTCTTTTATTTCGTCTATTCTATGCTGGACTCCAGGCCTCACCATTCAAAGGGCACAAAGGCATATGCATTAAGTTTGTCCTCACGGGACTGTTATGTATCCTAACATATTTCAGGCTGTATAAGGCTATTTTCATAGGCTGCCATGATTTTGACGTCTTACAGCCCAGTAGTCTGCTTGAAACAATATACTTCAAGCGTAGCCTGCCCAATGGCGTATGGCCTTGCCCAACAGTTTCTATTTCTTTAGAATCATATATCGTTCTTTTTTGGCCCTAGGATGAAGTGCTCTGCATGCCAAGTAGAAGTGGATGGAAACATCAGAGACCACTACGCCTCTGAAGTGCACAAAATAAATGTCAAGAGACAGATCTACAACGCACCACCAATAACAATCGAAGAAATCAATGCAGACCAGCCGAGCGACGATGTGTCTTTGGAGATTAATGGTCTTGATGCCGGAGAAAGAAGTTCCAAAAGAAGGTCTAAAAAAAGAAGCTCTTCCAAGCGGGAGACCTCCATTCCGGAATCAGTGTGCTTGTTCTGTGACTTCCCAGAAAGTGCAGTTCATTATAAGAGTCATGGGCTGTCCGACGAGGAAATTGCGTATATCAACAGCAGGGTCTGCTATGTATGTTATGAAGCCTTCAGCGACTATGGCTGCCTCCGGAGACATATTTCTTCTGGGAAACATAGAAATGTAGTGACTGATGGGGTGAATCTCATACTGGAAAATGGAAAAGTCATTCAGGGAAGAGCTCGCGCTAAGCCTAGGGAGGAAGAGCCCATACAGAGATCTGAAGGGGCAAGCAGGATTGTCCTAATGAAGAATCCAATAAAGGAGGACAAGAAAGCCATTATGAGAAGCAAGAACCAGCTAAAGATTTCACTTTCAATGAATTACCAACCACGATATAGGCCAGACTGGATGCAATGATATCATGAGGAGAGTGTTTTGGATGACAAGTTATTGTGCTATTATCAATTGTGTTTCAAATATTATTTAAAAATGTTTGTGACCTTAGCCCACAAATGGTGAGCTATTCAACAATAAGGGTGGGAAAGAAGTATTCACCCTCATTTAAGGTATATGTAGCACAGAATGGAAAGATTGTTTCTCCATTCCACGACATTCCCCTATACATGTCGGAGAACAAGGATGTTGTGTCTGTGGTCAATGAGATTCCAAGGTTCGAAAATGGGAAGTTTGAAATCAATAAGGAGGAGAGATTTAATCCAATAAAGCAGGATTCTAAGAACGGATGGCCAAGGTTTGTAAAGAATGTCTTTCCTATGAAGGGATACTTGTGGAATTACGGCGCCTTGCCACAAACATGGGAGAATCCTCATGAAGTTGACAAGCATGTTGGGGCAAAAGGCGACAATGATCCCCTGGATGTGATTGAGATAGGAACGAAGAGAAAAGATATTGGAGAGGTCTACCAGGCAAAGGTTCTTGGAAGCATTGCATTGGTTGATGAAGATGAATGCGATTGGAAGATAGTAGTTATTGATGTCAATGACGAGAAGGCTAAAGAGATTAATGACATCGAGGATGTTCGGAAGGTCTATGGCGGGTTACTTGAACAGACAATCACTTGGTTTGAAAACTATAAGGTTCCCGATGGAAAACCCAAAAACAGTTTTGCTCTGGATGGAAAGTACATGAATAAGGAGTTCACCGTAAATATTATCAAAAGTGCCTACGAAAATTGGTGTGGGATGGTGAATTCCAAAGGCAATGATTCCATTTGCAAGGAAAACTCTACTCTGATCGACAAGATTGATCCCCCAGCCATTTCTCATGAAGAGCTGTCTGACGAAGAGGCTCCTGAGTATATTAATCAATTTGAGTTCATTAAATGACGAACTAATTTCATCATACTTTTTTTTCCTCAAAAGATCGAAATCATCAGCGCCCTTAATGGCAGGTCCAGAAAGATTGAGGCTTTTAGATACTTTGGCTGATGAGATAATTTCAAAGACCAACATCAGGTGTACAAAAGGCGCAAAGGAGATTCTATCAATGGCTGCTGCAGTTTCTGCATCATTTCTGTCTGCATGCACTGATAAATTTACAGATGAGGGAGCGGATGGCGAGGCTGTGATTAAAAAAGTATTGATGTCCCTTGGAATTCCAATAAACTTTGATGGCTATTTATGTTGCTAAAGTCCTAGGCGGGAGTACTAAAAGATATTTAATTCTACGAAACACTTACTCTGGTCTATCCATAGCGGCAGCAGCTCATGCATGAGAAGAGGCTACATGGCCCAGACTCAGAGACTGCTTGCTTTGTATCCCATATGTGCTTTGCAGCCTCTAAGAATACAAGATTCACATTTTCTCTGGTACGTGAGGAGCATTCAAAAAATCTGGTTGCACTGATGTTGTCTGCAATCTTCTTTCCTTCATCCTCTGTGACCATCGAAGATTTATCAATGGTCGGGTCATCCATATCTCTCATGTCCTTTTTTAATCCAACGAGAAAGAACTGTGATGTGGGACAATAGTTCTTTATCTCCATTAGCCATTTTCTCGAAATGTTCGGGATCTTCTTCTTATTCTCTATGGTGTAGCACAGCAAAACAAGATCCGTTTCTTTGTATGAAAGAGGCCTAATTGTGTCGTAATCTTCCTGCCCTGCTGTATCCCATAAGGCCAAAGAAACATATTTGTCATCAGCAATCTTTACTTCTTTAACAAAATTATCAACAACAGTTGGGATATATGTTTCGGGGAATTGGTTTCTTCTAAACACTTCAAGTAGACACGTTTTCCCGCATGCCCCATCTCCTACAACAACAACTTTTCCAGACTTATGTGTTTTGCTGTTCATTATTTGGCTTCTTGCTTCCTTCTTTTTTTTTATACGAAGCTTAAAGGAGATACCAATTCGTTAAGCCTTCATTTTTTTTCTACCTATATTACTGGTAGTCTGATGACATGTAATTGGTTTGCCTTTTTTGAGTAATGGGGTTAGAAACCACATTATTTCAGCCGCCATGATAGGGGTGGTGTTCAACCTTCAAAGACTCCTGGAGCAAACAAGCCTCCTGCATTTAGTCTTATCTATCACGATTCTTCTTTTTCTTGAAAACACCCATAGACTCCAGTCTTTCCCTCTCGGCAATGGCATCTGCCTTTCTTTTTTCTATCCTTTTCATTATATGGTTGAGTGGAACGCTGCGCTTCTTTACATGGCCACCAAGCTTCACCATCTTCCTCTTCTTTGAGTTAATTCTTTCTCTGGGTGTTTTGCTGTTTTCTATGACATTCTCTATCTCTCTCATGCATTCTTGAAGCTCTTTCGACACTTTTCTTGGCATCGGTAGGGCATTCCCGATACAAGATTAAGTTTCCAGAACGTATAGGTTTTACCATTAATCCCTATAAACATTAACCCCTCCGAATGAACTTGAGCATACCTGGATTAGACCTTATAAGGAGCGAAATCTCGGAGATAAGAAGCGGGAACCTTCGTTACACAATTGCTTATCTGTCGATAAAGGAGCCCATATCGCTTTCTGTAGTCAAGAGTGGAGGGAGGACCAAGAATTTTGACTACAAGAGGAAATATACCATAGAGGAGCTTCGTGAAACGTTCGATGAGTTTTTGGGAGGCATCAACGAGAAGGACCCTTGCCTTGTAGTATACGATTTTATACACTTTGATAATGATGGAATTCAGAAGAACACGCTTTGTTTGATTTCTTACATCCCCGAGCATCTCATGCCACTTGAAAAAGTTGCATATTCCACCAATGTCTTAAATCTTAAGGACCTGTTGGATATCTCTGTTCATATTCCCATAAAAAAGAAATCTGACTTCATCTTTGACGATATTGCCGAGAAGTGTGCAGCATCACGAATGAAATAAATGTTTTATTATTATACTTTATGAGACTAGCCACAGTCCTGGCTATTGTTGGTTTTTAAATATTTCCATCTATATTACAAAAGATATGGGTCAGGAAACAAACATAAGATCTACTAGAGGACTGAGAAGGCACACAAGAAGTAAAACCCAGGTTATTTTCTTTGATAGTGCCCAGATAATAAAAGCAGACAGAGAGGCACAATCACACCGGCATGAATGCAAAATAGAGGCTGATAAAGAGGTATCATTCTCCAAAAATGATACAAAGGCATTCAGTGTCTCAAGCAGCGAAAGGATGTTTTCTTTCAAAGATCTTCTAAAGACTTTCAACAGTTTAGAAGGAAAAGCATCGCAAAAGACATCGGGGTCTAGATCCAGTATAAGCTCCATCGAATCCTTGAGCCGGGACACTATGATGAAGAGGAGAGAAATGTTTGATCGGGCCTTTAATGATGTTTCTGAGCAAAAAAGACATGTATACTCGTTTTCTAGAGGATGTGCAAGAGATTAACTTCATGACTGAATGATTTGCTTCTCATTGCGAGGCCAGATCATTTTAAAACTTTTCATAAAGAACGCCGATCCATGGAGAATAACAAAGAAGAGATCAGAAAGCACTATAACAGCATCAAAGAGAAAGGGAGAGAAGTTAGGCAGAGAAGCAGGGCTATAAATATTAGGAACGCAAATAATTTCATTAAGGCTTGCCTTATAAGATTGTATACAAAGAAAGGAGATTCTGTTTTAGATCTTGGATGCGGTAAGGGAGGAGATCTATTGAAATATGAAAGAGCAGGGATCGACGAGTACTATGGGATTGACATTGCAGAAGTGTCTATAAGAGATGCCTGTGCCAGAGCAGAAAATATGAAGAGAAGGTTCAAGGTTTCATTTAAGGCACAGGATGTATATAATCAGCACATTTCACTTGGGAAAATGTTCGAAATAGTGTCTTCACAGTTTAGCTTTCATTATGCCTTTTCGAGCGATGAGTCCTTGGACATTTCTTTGAGAAACGTTGCGGAGCATTTGAAGCCCAGGGGGTATTTTATCATAACAGTTCCTTCCAAGGAAGTTATCCTTGATAGATACAGGCAAGGCAGAATGTCAAACGACTTCTATAAAATAGAAATTGATAAGGAGGAGAATGATCCAATTGAAAGCATCAGAGAATATCGATTCACACTGGTGGATTCCGTAAACAACTGCGTGGAGTACCTTGTTGATTTCATAAAGATGATTGATGGGTTTAAGAAGCTTGGGATTGTGCTGGTTGAAAGGAAAGGGTTTATTGACTTTTTTGAGGAAGAAAGCAAAAGGAACCAAGAACTACTTAGACGGATGAGAGTTAGACGGCTGGGGAAAGAAGAGGCGGAAGTTGTTGGAACCTATGAAATCATGGTCTTTCAGAAGCTAGACAAAAGCGAAGACTAAGTGTCTAATAAAAACTCGAATTGATCACGAATCCCGTCTATTTTCTTTCTAAGGTCATTGGATACTCTTGGCGGTTCAGTTCCGAGGATGTTAGATAAGTAATGGATAACTACAGGGCGGCCTTCTAGCAATGGCCTCATGCGTTTTATTATGCGCAAATACTCCATTGGCATCTCCTCTATGATTCTTACAATTTCCATGAGAACTTGCTCATCGGGTGCTCTTCTTTCGATCATTTCTTTTACAACTCCAACTACTTTTGTGGCATGGTTTTCCATGTAGTTGTTTATCATTTTGTATAGGTCTTTAACATCTTCAGACTCAGGCGACCCCAACAGATGCCTTATTCCATAGATACTTTTTATCACGGTCTCGAGGTCAGAGAATTTCCTTAGTTCCACTGATTCATAGCACCTGCCTACATATTCTAAAGCCTTGTTCTTAAGATAGCTCTTTTCTTCTTTAGAGGTAATATCGGTAAAAGAGCAGAAGATATTCTCCAAATGCCTCATCGCATTTTCAAATGTATCTATTGTCACTGCAGGTATCTTCCCGAACTCGTTATCAATCACCCTAGTTTTTACATTTTTGAGATAGGAGAGATAGGCCATTTTTGCGTCAGTGCAAAATTGAACGATCTTGATATTTTGCTTTAGTTTCCTTATCCAGATCTTAGCAAAGAGTAGTCCCTTTCCATACAGAATCTTCTCAATGCATTGAAAGTAATGATTGGTTCCCTGGATTTGGATTTTCCCATTGACTCTCCCCATGATCTTCAGGTAATGCCTAGTTATTTCTTTCAGGCATTCCTGCTCATTTAGGTAAGACAACTCCAAGCTTTTTACGCTATTTTCTTTAAAATTGACTAGCAGAGTATTCATAATCTTATGCTCAGACTTATGCTCGCAAACCTGAAAGTATAGATCAAAGTAATAGAGTGCCTCATGGAAAGAGCATCTAGGCCTTTGGATGTTTTTATATAGGATTTCCAGGAACTCGCACCTTTCATCGTGGATGGAATTCCAGATCTTTTGCACATATGCAGAGTTCTTTAACTCTTCATACATCTTCATTGCACCCCTGTATATATCGACAAACCGCTCAAGATTGTGGATGTTTATTCTTAGGCTGGATTTCACATTGAACAGAAGGCCATATTTCTTGATGTAGTACTCTCTCCTGCCCTCGCTAACCTCGCCCCTATTATCATCAGATATTCCAGAGGTAATGGCTCTGAACTTCTCCTCAATCACCTTAATATTGCTTTCGAGATCAGAGGTAAACTCTTTGTCATATCCCTTTTGTTTGATGTCTATCCAAATCTCCTCCAGAACCGCTCTGCACTGCACAAATTTCCCGAAGTGCTGCTTTACGAGCTGCTTGTTTTTGACCTTTGTTTTATTTATCACCTTTGTCAGAAATATTAATGCATCGTTCAGATCATACTCGGTGGAGTTGGCATATGTCTTGTTTATCACGTCTGTGGCATTGAAATCTTTTCCTGGGCCCTTTGTTTGGTAGACCTCTGTGTCCATAGCTATGGACTATAGAAAAATTTTATCACCTTGCATTAGAAAAAAACAAATGGTGTCCCCCACATGTCAGGGCTGTTTTCTGCCAACAATCTGATAAAGAGCAGGAAGGCCAAGAGATTGGCAGACACCACCTACAGGAAGCGGGCACTTGGAACAAAATACAAGCACAGTGTACTCGGAAGGGCTCCTCAGGCAAAGGCAATCGTATTGGAGAAAATTGGTGTGGAGGCCAAACAGCCAAACTCTGCCATAAGAAAGGCTGTTAGATGCCAGCTAATTGCAACTGGAAAGAGGATAACTGCATTTGTCCCTTATGACGGGTCAGTCACATACATTGAGAGCAATGACGAAGTGACTGTAGAAGGATTTGGTAAGAAGGGGAGAAGTTTTGGAGATATTCCTGGAATTAGATTCAAAGTATGCAAGGTGCAAAACGTGTCTCTGCACGCTATATTTACAGGGAAGAAGGAGAAGCCTTCAAGGTAATATTAAAGTCTAATGGCTGTTTTCTTCCATATCAAAAGAGTTTATTTTTGCTGCTTCTTCTGTTCCTCAAGGGACAGCCTGATGGCCTCTGCCAATTCCGGGTCGTCTTCCTCGAGAAGCTCACCTCCGGTTACAAACGGCAAGACCCGATCGACAAACTCCTCGTTAGGATTAACCACTATACATGAGAAATTTGTGAAGTCGATCTTTTTGTAAGCTTCTGCCATTTCCATAGCCTCGCCAAAGAAAACCATCTTTACCATGATCCCGAATGTTAGAAGTTGATATATCCTTGCAAACAGTTCATCTTTTTCTGTTTCCTGAGGTTCAGAGCCAAGAAAAATCACTAGCATGCATCCTGGAGAATCCTTCTGGTTGAAAATATAAAGGGACTGAGAAAGACACCTCATAATGTCTCCATTTCTTTCCAGCTTTATTTCGTTGAGGAAGGTCTTTATGTAGGACCTCTGCTTTGTTGGCGTGATTATATCATTGGACTGTGCTTGAACTAGAGGAATTATTCCTACTGTATTTTCCTGGTTGTCTTCGAACTTTCTTGATATAAGAGACTCCACCGTTTCCTTTTGCACCATAAACCTACTTGGGAGATAGTCTTGATTCTGAGAAGCCATTCCATTATCAAACAATACAACAATAGTCTCAGGCATTCTGGGGGTGCCTCGTTCCGCGAATTTAGGGCGAAAGCCTTGGAAAGACGCCTGGAAAGCAGATTCAAACAGGACATCTTGCTCGATATATCAGCCATAAACTGCAATTTATTGATTGTCTCGGCATTCTGCCAGTTCTACATTAATGAAGTCATTTCTTTCAATAGATTCTCTGTACTTTCTGCTTATGTAAAAAACAGATCTTATCCATATTATACAAAACACACCTACAAACACAGTAGATATAGAAACCATGTTTCTAACATCCCTGACATCAAAGACAACTGTTATTAGGGTGCAATATACAGAGCCTATTGTCTTTCCAATGTTTATTCCCAGTCCGTCATGTATTCCTCTGAAGGAATGCCTGTGAATGGGGCTTACTCTTATGGAAGCTGCTTCCTTTGCAACGTCGAAGAAGCAGTACTTGGATATTCTTATGACCGTTGTCAAAAACATCCCAGCATAGTTTTCAAGGACAAAACTTCCCATATACCCTTCTCTGGGAAGAACTTGATCGTCCTCGGCGATGTTGTTGAAGAAGACCATAGGGAAAAATAAGAGTAATGCGATAATGGCGACGGCAGGTGCAACTATTGCCACCGAAATCCACCCTCTTCTCTCTATAAGATGAGTTGCTGGCCTAAAGAACATCACAAGCAGAAAGACAGAAGTTATTATCTGTGCCATGGCATTTAGTTTGTTCATGTATGAGGACCTAGGCGAAGATGCTTGTGCTGCCCCAAGTATTATTCCTCCTCTGTACGTTGCTTCAAATATGTTGGAACATACAGAAGATGCCACCACCGTTTCGGTCATTGCCATAAGGAACCTAGATCTCTTCATTATTCCTAATGATTTAACAAACCCCATCTTGCGGGCATTCTGTACCTTTTTGCCTTCGTAGTCCGAATCTTCTTTTGTAGTAACCTTGTCTATAAAGAAGCTTGTCATTGCAGTCACTACTGTAAGCATTGAAGTTGCAACAAATACGTAAGAGAATAGCCTTTCCTTTAGGTGATATGGAAGCCCGTCCCTGTAACTGTTTAGACTCTTTGTAAGCAAGCCCGAGGACAGCATGACAATCCCTGATATCAGAGACACTGTGGGCAAAAACTTCTTTACTTGGGCCTCTGTGCACTGGTGAATTGCTCTTGAGAAGAACATGAAGGAAATTATTAAGGACCCCCACAGCTCTGCTACAAGATAGAGTATGGTCGAGGACCATTCGCTAAAGACGAGGAATATTGGGAAGAAAAAGTCCATATGTCTAGCCTTCATTTTTCCATCACTAAATATGTCTCTTGACCAGAAAAAGTCCGGTTGAAGTCTCCCGCGATAGGGCCAAATCACAAACCCAAAAAATAAAAAAAACATGGATAAGATGATAAGGATAACTTCGAGCATTCTTGGTTGGCTAAGGAATTTTAGCCCTTTCTGCACAATAACGATGAAAAAGAATGTCACCGGTAAGACCAACACAGACTTTATGAATAATATTGAGCTAGGTATTTGGCTATTCATCATGACCATATCGCCTAGAATATATAGGAATGCATCTATGTATGAAAGTAGGCCATAAAGCATGCCAAATAACAAGGTGAACTTAGTATCGCTATTGATAGATTTTAGTTTCTTAATTATTCTTGTGTGAACATAAGCAGTGCGCCCTCCGTTTTTAAGTGTGCTGTCTCTCCGGTCTGTTTCATCAATGCGTTCATTTTCCGACATTTCGGGGTATTGGCCTTGAGAAAATTAAATGGGTTTGTTGTTAAACTTGATTGATTCTCTATGCGACATATTTATGTTAAGACAAGGAGTTCTTCAAGTTTAAATTGAGCTCGGCCATGGCACACTCGAAGAGAATTAAATTCCACCTTCGCAATCCCAGATCATGGGTGGCGAGTGGAAGAGCCTCAGGATTGAGCACGATTTGAGTCACGAACGAATTATTGAGTGGGAAAAGATTATAAAGCAGCACATAAGGCAGAATTCACTAAACTTGGAAACTGAAAATGAGATTGAGAGATACTCCGACAGATATTTCAAAAGCCGCCTCTCTGAAGACATGATAAAAGAGATAGTGGATGGAGAGCTGATGCCGCCGGAGATTTCAAGAATATTTGGAGAAAGGAGAGAAAAGAAGATGGAGGACATTGGAGAGATTGAAAGCTCGGCTGAAGAGGAGATTACCGTGTCAGAAGAGATTGAGAATAGCGGCGAAATTGAAAATGACTATGTGGATAATTTCTATGAAGATGAAGACGAGCTTACGGAGGAAAAGAACGAAGAGGGTTTTTTCTGACACATGTTTGCCTAGAAAAGGGCCCTGCCGCACTTGAAAATAAAATTTTTGCAAACTGTAGCCTTGATTCTATAGTCTGAAATGAAATTTGACGAGCTCAGAGTTGATAAGTCTTTGATAGAGGTATGTGAAGAGAATGGCATTGCAGAGCCCACAGAAATCCAAGAGCAGGTGATTCCTGCGATTGTTGGTGGAAGTGATATCATTGCGGTTTCCCAAACTGGATCTGGGAAGACCCTTGCATTTGTTCTCCCGATAGTTTCATGTCTATTGTCGAAAAACAGATCCTTTTATTGCCTAGTTATTGCACCTACAAGAGAGCTATCCTCCCAAATAGCCGAGTGCTTTAGCATGTTTGAAAATACAGGGCTCCGGGTCTGCCTGCTGGTGGGTGGAACTAGCTTCAATGTTCAGGCGAACCAACTTTCTAAGCATCCGCATGTTATTGTTGGGACGCCGGGGAGAATTGCCGAGCACATTCTGAAAACAAAGTCATTCAAAATAGAAAGAGTAAGAAAGCTTGTTCTTGACGAGGCGGATAGATTTTTTGAGCAGGACTTTGTAGAAGACTTGGAAACGATTATTCGAAGTCTAAGAGAGAAAAGACAGACTCTCCTTTTTACGGCAACAATGTCCGACGAGATATCCAAGCTGTCCAATTCGATATTAAGAAGTCCCAAGACCATCCGTGTTGTAGAGAAGTATGAAACTGTTCCTACTCTGAAGGAGTACTACCTATTTATAGCCATGAAATGGAAGAATTCTGCACTGGTTGAGTTGCTTGAAATGAATCCGGGAGTATCTGTGATTGTGTTTGTGTCTATGTGTGTAACTGCCCGAGTAATGTCTCTAGCACTAAGTAGGCTTGGATTTCACTCAGAAGCATTGCATGGAGAGCTTATTCAGGAGAAAAGGGAGGAGACCATGAGAATGTTCAAGGAGAACAAGTTCAGCATTCTTGTTTGCACCGATGTTGGAAGTAGAGGATTGGACATAAGTCATGTAGATCTTGTAATAAACTTTGATGTTCCGAAGAGTGGAAAGGATTATGTCCATCGTGTTGGAAGGACAGCAAGGGCAGGGAGGTCTGGAACCGCCATCACACTTGTGACCCAGTACGACATTGAGCAACTCCAGAGAGTTGAGTTTGCACTAAAGAAAAGCCTAGAGGAGTTCGGGCACATAAAAAAGGACTTCAAATCGACGTACAGGAAGATTGAGGAGGCCATTGAATCTGCACAGGAGATTCTCAAAGAAGAAAAAAGAAGCAATAGAAGATAGCAATGCATATGACTTATTAAACCATGAACGTCTAGAAGTATTCCTGCAATCCACAAATCTTTGATTCTTGAAAAGTGTTGAGTGGACAGAGATGGTTATTTCTTTACAAAAACTGAGAAAGCTAAAACAGAAATGAAACCACATCAGACACAAGTATCAGTATGTCAGAGCTTGCAGATGTTGAAAGTATTTACTTGGATTAGAACTCAGCTGTAATGCCACCAGGAGGTACTGACCCAAAAAAGGAAGTACCACAAGAAGAGAAGAAGGAGGGCAGTAAAGACGGAAAGGAAGAAGAGAAGAAGGAATCGTCACAGGAAGAAAAGGTGGAAGGGGAAAAGAAAAAAGAAGAGAAGAAAGATGACGGCGTAATTGATGATATCATTGCCAACAATGCTGTAGACGCCCCTCCTGTTGAGCCTCAGGAGGAGATAATGTTTACAAAAGCGAAAGTATTTGAAGAGGAGGAGCTTTCGTTTTGGAACATAGATAGTTATCTGCATAGCAGATTCAGCTATATTCCTGAAACTGCCCGAAGGCTCATAGAGATAACCATTGTGGTGATTTTATTCATGATGTTTCCTATAATTCTTGCATTCCTAGAGAATGGAGAAGATGCAATATACCTTCCAGTTCAGGTTATTCAGAATACAGGGACGGGTCCGACATACTTGTTCTTTCGGATTAACCTCTTCATATCAATGTGCTATGTTATCTACGTGGCAGTCTCTTTATTCGCCAGCAATATTCTTTATATCATAATTTGGGTTCTAAACCTCTTCAACTACGAGCTTGACGAATACGCTATAGAGATTATCCAGGTGATAAATTCAACATCCTGGTGCTGGAAGCAATCTCTCATAGCACTTCTAGTCTTTTTTTCTGCGTCTATCACCTCTCAGCCGTATAGCTTCGGGCAAAATGACGGGAGCTATAAGTACAAAATCATTACCATGATACTTATGTACTCGGTATTTATATCTGTGGTGTTTATAGAGAAGTTTTTCATGTGCTTTATGATTTCCGAGATAAGGAGGAAGGAGTACAGAAACAGAATATGGGATATTAATTATAAAACGTTTGTATTCAAAAAACTAGCGGCGATCTCAGAAGCAAGTCCTAGTGAGAGAAAGGAGCTTGCAGAGACTATTCAGCCGGAGTTTGATCCAGGATTCTACCTGAAGTATAACGACCTGAAACTGAATTCGATGAAGGGTGCAGAGACCGTTGCAGAGTCTATATTTGGGTTTCTGGAGGTTCGATCGATTATATATCAGGACCTGGAGAAATTCTTTCCAGACAACCACGATGAGGTGTATGCATACCTAGCAGAAAGTTCGGAAACTAAGGAAAAGAACAACCCTCCTCCAATAACATTTGAAGACCTTAAGGCCAAGGCTGTTGCTTTGTATAAGGAGAGAACGGATATATCAAGAACGCTTCAGTCTAGGGACATTGTCATCAACAAGCTGGACATAATATTGGTTGCAATTGCCATGTACTTTGGAGCTATACTAGTAATGATTCTTTTAGGAATTAACTACTCGGGAATACTTGCAACTATCCTTCCATCTATAGTCACTTTCAGTTGGATATTTTCCGATACTATCAAGGAGATATACAACTGCTTTATATTTCTTCTGGTAAATCATCCTTACGATTGTGGAGATAGAGTTGTGATAGATGGAGAGGAGCTTTATGTGTCCTCTGTTGATCTGTTGTCTTCAACATTTACCGGAGTGAATGGAAGACAGGTGTTTATACCGACGTCTACCCTATTCAGGACAAAAATCCATAACATAAGGAGATCAGGAAAGCAGTTCTCGGAGGTTGGGATTCTGGTGAGCAAGATGACCTCGTTTGATACAGCTCTTAAGCTCAAGGACGGAATTACAAAGGCAATTTCCGAGTCCACAAAGTCATTTTCTGGAGAAATTTATATTCGGGAATTTAAGGCGGAAGGAGACAATGTCAAAATTGTTTTTGCCATTCAACATCAGACCAACTTCCAAGATATCAAGAAGAAACATGATAGAAGAGTTGAAATTGTAAATATATTAGAAAGAGAGATGAAAGCTCAAAAAATAGAATATCGAAATTCATATACATTTAGCGATTAGTTTTAATAATAAAATATTCTTACTAGTTTATGCAGGGTTGGATTATAGGTTTCAAAGGTGATTGGCTGGAATGAACTTTAAGGTGAGAGGCGCCATGGTCCAGTGGTACGATACGTGCTTCGGGTGCATGTGACCCGAGTTCGATTCTCGGTGGCGCCCAGAGATTTTGCTTTTGTTACAAGTCTATTCTTTTGCTTGTTGCTACTCGTCTTATGTGCCTATAAAACAGACATCCAAGCTTTGAGGATTTTTGTGTCCCTTATTACCCTGGCAAATGGAATTCGGAGACAACACAATTCCTTATGACCACGTGATAGTGAGAACACGGCATTCATTTGTTTTCACAAACCTTAGGCCGTTCCTCCCCTTACACATACTGGTATCTCCCATATCCAAGAAGCAAAGGATATACGAATTGACAAGTGAGGAGACATTCGACTTGTTCAACACTGCAAGGATTGCGATGAAAGGACTCAAAGGCTTGTGTGATGGATTTACACTGGGTGTCCAGGATGGACCCTGTGCCGGGCAGACAGTATTCCATGTTCACATCCACATAGTCCCGAGAGTATCCGGAGATCTCAAGAGAAATGATGAAATATATGAAAAAGGGGCCTTAGATTCTGTGGGCAGGCCTGCAAGGAAATATGACGAGATGAAAAGAGAGGCTGAGGAGCTTAAGGAAATAATTGGAAAAGCATTTGACGAAGAGGGCTTGTATTACCAAAAGACTTTCGAGTGACGCATCTTTTCACATTAATAAAGCAATTTTTTACCTCTGCCCATGGATGCTGGAACTACCACCAGACACTAGAAAAGGTTTTTTGTATCTAATGAATGACGAAGTCTTGAACACATTCAAGGACCATATGGACCTTGACTTTCTTTATATGGAGAGCCAAGAGAGGGTGAAGGTTGCTGCTGTCAATGTATCAGAAAACAGCCTCTTGTGGTCGGAAGATCTTGAGGAAGAAAGTACACTTCCAAATGCATTTAGATGTTTGCATGGAAATGAAGTGATTCATAAGTCGTTGAACAGACTACCTCAAGAGGGATGGGAGGAGCTGATAGACTGCTGGTCATGCCACAATTGTGAGTTCAAAACGATGCTGGATCTTTCACCCCGACCAAGAAAGGGGGGATTGCTTCTCTCCGACTTTTTTCTCCTCATAAATGATTCAGACCTCCCCAGATGCTGTAGAAAGAACAACTCCTCCGTCAGGAAACTATTTTATAATGAGGTTCTTCTGCAAGGATGTACCCATGAGGCTTTGGCATACTCCTATCTAGACTTTTACTTCCGGAACACTCCTGTTCTTCTTCTTGAGGTAAACCAAAGAAGATATGAGATCAGACATTTCTACAAAGCAATGGTGATGACTGTTGAAAATAAGGCCTTGGTCAAGAGAAAGGCAATGAAGGTAGGCATCAAGGAAACAGAAAAGCCAATTGAGAAAAACGAGAATATAAATGAATTCTACTCAAAAATAACATATGATATCGTGATGTCGGGCATGGTTGGAACAACCGCACTGGGATATAAGATCTCGCTTGTGGAGAAAAATAGAGGCTAGTACCTTTGATTTATTATTAAATCAGTTGCTTGGAATCATCTGTTCCCTGCAGTCACCATTTGGAGGTGAGGCCGAAAATTATAGTTGGAGTAGTTGATATCCACCCTTATTGTGCTTTCTTTCAATTATATTAAGCAACTTCCTAGCAGCGCTTGAGATATCTTTTCTTGTGCTGTCCACAACCAAAGCAAAGTATGGCGAGCTTTTTACAAGGCATTTCTTAAAGTGGTGCACCTTCTGGTATAATACCTGAAGTAGCTCCAAAATCATGACAGCCTTGTCTCCTTTCATCTTACTGAGTATTAGGTCGTTAGCATCTTCAATTTCTTTTGGATTGTGTCTGAGAATACTACTGATGCATTTTGCATACAGAATGTCGGGCTCGTTACAATAGAACCCAAAAAGCATCTCGAACAATTTTCGGTGAGGAATACAATATTCCAGATCCCAATGTAAATATTCAGTTATAAACGTTATTGCATTTCTGTCTTTTTCTTTGACCATTCCGATCATAAAGTCTGCATATGGCCTGAAGATTTTGTAGCACAGGGGAAGAGATACCTTAGATACCTCGAAAAAGACGTCTCTATTACTTTCATAGAGTGTCTTTAAAAGAGACCGGATGCTTTCGTCTGCCTCAGGACATGCTTTTAGATAGGTTCCGAAGAACTTTGTAAAGAGTTTATCTTTTACTCTTGAGACATTTGCGTCAAGGAACCCCGCAACTCTCTTAAGTATAGGCAAAGATAACGATGTGTCTGATAAATCAAGTGCCCTACACATGAAGTCAAGATGATGATCGTTCGGTGCGTCTGTGTATGCCTTTATGGATCCTATAAGAAGATGCCGAGAATCGATCTCAAACATACATTCTTCTATCTCCGGGAATTTTAGAAGAATGTCTTTAACATAAGGACTCATGATGTTCCCATGCTCCTTAAAGAGTATTCTAACAGATTCCTTCTTGTGCTCTATCATGCTTGGAACAATCACAGGTACAAATCTCAGGGAATCGAATGAAAGGTTTCTCAAAAGAATGTCCGAAAAACTACTTTTGAAATAACTCTCAGAGCCCTTCAGGACTTCTAAAAGCTTCCCATAATCTATGGTAATTCCGTCTCTTGCAATCACGTCCAGAAGGTCAAAATCGTTCTTGAAGTCATGGTAGTTATCAAGGAAGTAATCAAAGCAGAATTGCCTGTGCTGATTGTGTTCGACAATCAACTCGATTGCCATGGCTTTTATCGTTTTCCACTCCCTCAGCATGCTGCACTTGATAAGGTGTGGGACATATCTATCTTGAAACAATGCTTTGACTATTCTCTCTCCTCCAAATTTGATCAGAGAGAAAGAATAGCGGATGAACTCCTCCGCTTCCTCTAGAGGTAAATTCTGCTTCGACAGCACCTCAATGAAGTCTATCATATTCTCATCACTTCTATTTCCAAGAACTTTAGAGAACCCGTATCCTTTACATAAAAACAGGAGGGCATCGTAATGTTTTTCTGCAAGACATTCAGCAGCCACACTTTCCCGATACCTGTACAGCCTATCCACAATGCAATGATTTTCCTTTGAGAATCCCCTTAGATCTAAAATCCTTTCGCAGTTTTCCTCACTCAGTACTTCTATGTGGGATGCCAGCGCAGAGTAGAATGATGGATTGGAGAATCCTTTCTCTATTAGACATCCCAAGACATCATTTATAAGCTTTCTGTCATCTATTTGACGCACATATCTACACAGTGCATCTATACATGCTTTTGAAGGGAGTTTCATAATGTCTTCGAATATCTTTCTACTCATTTCTACTTTCAAGCTTCTTGGCTCTTCAGAGAGATGGTTCAGATATATTGGATTGGTATAAAATCCCTTCTCAACAATTATGGATGTTAAATCTATGCCCATAAACCTGGCTGTGTCGATAATATTTTTTGCAGGGATATCCTCTAGGCACTCTTCCATTAGCGCAAAAAGTACATTCTCATCCAGGTACTCCGTAAACACAGATCCTTCGTACTTTACATATCCTAAGCAAACTTTCATAATCTTCCTTAAATCCTCTTTGATGGCTCTTCTTGGCATGTTCGTCAGAACCATAGCATAGTTGTTCTCGGTTATCACACTTTCCCATAACCGTGGTGACAGCTGTGATAGATATGCCTTGTCATCATCCCCCATGTACGGAGTAAGTGCGAGAATGTCCTCGCGAAAGCTATAGTTCAATAGCTCAATAAGCCCTCTCCTGTCTCTCAACTCCTTGAACAGATTAGCATAGATAGAGATGTCTCCATCGATCCTTTTATCTTCAATTCCACACAGAACTTTCAAGGCTTCGAATTCCGGTTCACTGAACGACTTCAAGGCCAGACCTTCTCTATGCAACCATATAACGTAGTTCTTGTATCTACTACTATCTCCCAGAATCCTTCTGTCATCCTCGCTGTCATACATATTTCTGAAAAGTACAGCTTCCTCGCGCGGAATGCTTATCTTATGTTCCACATTTTTGGGCCTTCTTGATATGAGATATTCCTTACTGAAATGCGGCTCGAGTAACTCAACAAACTCATCAATGACTTCTTCAACATGGTCTCTTATATCAAAAAAGACTTTTACCGCTGTATCATTTTCCTCTAACCTAACTAGGTGAGATATTATCTCAAAGAATTGCATCGAAAAATCCTTGTCTGCATTTTTCATCCCGGAGATTACATATCCAAGCACATTAAGGCAGAACTCCCGTATGTACTTGAAGTGCTCAAAGTACTCCACAAAAAAGTCGAAAAAGTACTTTTCCCTCAGGCAGAGATTTCCGATGAATTGGTATGAGTATGTCGGCTGCACAGAAAAGTAGTTGAAGTCGGATATTCTGCTCAGGTGCAAAACATGCTCGTAGTATTTTGTGAATGGAAGCAGGAAAAAAATCATCTCTTTTGAGTTGAATGTGTCACATTGGTATCTCCTCACAAGATAGTCGAACAAGTATTCGATGTCGTTCGTGTTTCCATGCCTCACTAGTTCCTTTAGGAATTTCGAAAACTTCCTGTTAAATCTTTCTTCCTTTTCCTCCGTTTGCCTCTGTCGATCAAAAGATAGGCTCCTAGCCCCCGTGTATGGAGTCTGAATCGGAACAAGATCAAGAATCATCTCATCATCCATATCCTCTGTGTCTCCAAATCTCACTCTTCCCTTATGTCCCGAATGGATGGCCCTTCTGCATTTCTTGAGCTTCAATAGCTGGTCTTTCAGTGACATGAGGGTTTTCCATATAAAATAATAACACCGTTTAGAGCTTGCCCGAGGAAAAGAATTTATTCCGTTAAGCACTCATAATATCTTCCAAAAGAGTCTATCCTCTTTAGATAGTATCCAGGAGAATATACTTTCTCTTGGGGCTCGTAGTTGTCCTGTGGCACAGGATCCTCGACAAGCTTTATAAACTCCTGGTACGATATCTTTTTTCTTTCAGACAGCCTTTCTTTAAATCCGGTGACCATGCACCCTTTTGAAACCCTTTCCAGACAAAACATCGAGCTGGATGTCCCAGATCCATATGAGAATAGAAGGATTTTCTCTCCAATTTCCCCATCATGCCCATCAAGCAGAGAGATCAGCGACAGATATAAAGAGGCTGAGTATGCATTCCCGTTTTTCCTCGATGCTTCTAAAGACTTTAAAAACTTCTTTCTGTCTATGTGGTTTGCGACACATATCTTTTCTGGAAGCCTTGTATATGGAGAATGGAGTGCAATATAATCAAATGTCTCCATGCCACCTACTTTCTTCTTGAATTCCTCATAGCATACTTCAAATGCAGTCCTGTAGTTTTCTATTGACTCTTTTCCTTTGACAATCGGGAATGGATGGAGGCCCTTGGGCTTCATAAAGTCAAACTGGTTTGTAAAGTAATGGATGATGCTCGATGGAACAATTCTGTAGATGCAGTTTGGGCCCAGCAGAATCGCAACTGCACCGGCCCCGCCAGTTGGCTGGCAGTTCTTGTCTTTATACATTGCTACATCAGTGGCAACAACAATCGCCAGTCTTCCGTCCCACAAAGGCGATTCCATCCATGCAACCGCATTCAGCAATGCATTTGTTCCGCTGTAGCAAGCATGCACGCTGTCACAGCCACATATGGAAGTATTTCCTGGAAACAGATCCGTGAGATACGACTTAATGGATTTGGATCCGTCAGGATTGCTTTCCGTGCCAACCTCCAACCTCCCAACGTCTAGAGGATTGATCTTGTACTTTTTTATCAGCCTACTTACGGCATTCAGTGCAAGCGAAATGGCATCTTCTCTTCTAGATGGGACTCCCATCTGCTCTAGTCCTAATCCTATTTTTATCTTATCAACCTCAAAATCAATGTTGTTGGCAACCTCTTCCTGATTGATGTAGAGAGAGGGAAGCTGATATTCAAGTCCAATAATTCCGAGCATATTCTTTGCAGGCATCTCCAGGGTAAAAACATCATGTATTTCATCAAGGTTTTCTTCCATTATCCTTGTCCAAGGAATGGCAATTGAAAAGGGCTGATAGGCCAATAAGGATTTGCTATGAAATATTTTAATAAGGTAGCAAGAAATTTCATAAACTTTGTATGGGCTCCACCTCCAACTCATACTTTATATGCCCGGCAGGTAGAGCCCAAGCATATTCCCTTAGAACTCGTCTAATTCAATGTAGGCATTATTTTCCACTGCCGTCTGGAATTTTCTGCTTAGGTATTTTAGGACGTAGAGCCACAATATAATTATAATGGCAACCAGGATTCCTGATACACTCGAGACCATACGGATGTCTGTTATATCCCATATTCCAGTCATCACTGTACACATCACAGACCCCAAGGACTTCCCAAGCTTTCCACAGAGCCCATCATAGACTGCCTTGTACTTTGCTCTGTATAAGGGATCTATCTGCATGGAAATGGCTTCCTTCGAGGCATCAGCCCCAAGATACTTCCCTATCTTCAGAAATGCATTCGTCACAAGCCCAAGAGTGTTTTCGAGAAAGAACATTGGCTCCCAGCCTTTGAAGAGTGACTTAAATAGCACATTTCCTCCGCCACACGCTCCTACATTGTAGAAAGCAACCAGGAACACAGAGAAGAATGAGAACACAACCACTATTATGGGGAGAGATGCCACGTACTTCCATCCACCTTTTTTGATCAGTGCAGAATATGGGGTGTTGACAACAATCAATAAAGATATGGCAATTATTATCTGTTCTATCCCATTATAAAAGTTCGAGAATGTTTCTTTTGAGTTATTCGTGTATTTGGCTCCTGCAGCTACCCCGCTCTTAAATGTTGCCTCTACCAGTGTAGAGGATACTCCGTAAAGCAGCACATTCAAAGATATCGCCAGTAGTAGCTTTGATCGAGATAAGGCCTTGCCGACTTCCTTCATCTTAATCTCCCTTTTGTCTTCATCCGGCGCCTTTGTCTTTTTGATGAGAAATACAGGTATAGGAAGGATTTTTCTCTCTATATACTTCTTCAGTCCCAGAACGCCAAGAACAGTAAAGGCCAACGCCAGTACTAGTACCCGAAATCCCGACTCTTTCGTCTCGAAGACAACACTATCTCTCCACCTGTTAAATATCAGCGTGAAAATCGCCGAGATGAAAATCGATATGGCATTTGATATGTTGTAAACCGATATGTACCTCTGGGACTGCCTTCTTGTCGACACCTCGTTGGTAAAAAGGTTGAAGAAATAGGACACTACCAAGGCGCCCCACATTTCTGAGCACAGAAAGAGGAATGAAGACGTCCACTCGTTGAAAACAAGGAACACAGGATACAAGAAGTGAATTCTAAGCGACTCCATTTTTCCATCCCCAAAGATGTCTCTTGCCCAATAGAAGTCCTTTTGTATGTATGATTTAAACGGCCACATGACTAGTCCAAAGAGGATGTAGCATGCAGAAAATAGTATTAAAGTGATGTCGAACATTTTGGACGGCGTAAAGAAGTTCAATCCCCGCTGGATTGCCCAAACAAAAAACAAAGAGCACGGCGGAAGAAAGATCGACTTGATGAAAAACATGGACATAGGGTCCTGCCTCCCCATGAGTACCATTTCTCTTAGATTTCCCATCACTGTATGAACAACTGTTATGGCTCCAAACAGAAATGATAAGTGCAAGACTCTGGACCATTCATTTTTCGCTATTCTTATGTGCTTGAAAATGCCGGTCTTCTTGTAGACCTCTTCTTCCAACTCCTCTTCTGTTTTGAAAAGGCAAGAATCCTTAGGGAACTCCAGCGGCTGAAGTACGCTCATTTAGGGTTGTGCAAGTTGGTGATAAAAATTGATTAAAAACAGAAAACTGCTGATAAAGAACGGGACTTATATTTTTATAAGGGAAGGGCCGTTTCTCCGGAATTACATACGTGGTAATTTAATTTGTCTTTTGAATAAGGATGACAGTTTTAACGATTTCATTTGTAGCTGGCCTTCTACCCACCTCTACAGTGCATTTACAAGGCAAGACCATGAGCTTCTAAGAATACTGTTAAATTTACAGCTTGTGTGCTTATACCCAGAAGGCAAAGCCATTTAAATTTATGAAATACCTATCCTACAAAATGACAGTGGAGCAACAAAAAGAGGTGCAGGGCATTTGCATCAATGAAAATCTATCAAACACGGAGGAGTGCAAGGGGAATGGGCCTGGGAAAACCTCTTCTGTTTTCAACAGTAAGGATGGGATTGGAAAAAGACAGATGAGCCTGGATGACATGTTTTCCAAAAAGAAGATCGTAACGGCTGCGGTGGCGAGTAAATCCCAGGAGTCAGATTGGGTTTGTGAAGGATGTGCTAAGCCGTGTGAATATTGCAGGCTAGAAGAGAAGATTGATCCAAGATGGAGAAGCCATCTAAGACATGAATTTGGAAAGGATTATTTCAGGGGAATCAAGAGGTTTCTCCATGAGAACAGAAATCATTTGCCACCGATCGACAAGATATTTACTTTTTCGAGCTTCTTCCCGTTGGAGGCTACAAAGGTTGTTATAATGGGCCAGGATCCCTACCACAACGACAATCAAGCGATGGGACTATCTTTCTCTGTTCCCATGGGCGTGCCTGTTCCGCCTAGCCTCAAGAACATATACTTGGAGATAAACTCTGATATCGAAGGATTTGAAATTCCCTCACATGGAGACCTGTCCAAGTGGGCCAAGAGAGGCGTGCTGCTGTTGAATGATGTTCTTACTGTTACAAAGAACAGACCAAACTCTCATGCAGGGATTGGGTGGAGAGAATTCACAAGTAGGATTCTCCAAACTATAAATGAAAAGTGTACTAATGTTGTATTTATGTTGTGGGGAAGGCATGCACAGGCAAAGGGCAAGTTCATCAACAGGAACAGGCACTTGGTACTAGCTTGCGGGCATCCAAGCCCTCTCAGTTCCAACCATTTTTTTGGGTGCAAGCATTTTTCCAAGGCCAATAAGTATCTTAAGGATCACGGCAAGTCTCCTATCGAATGGCAGGTATAGGACCGAGAATTGAATAAATAAAGTAAGCTTTTCAATTCATTCTAGTGGTAAGGCAGGGTGTGGCATAAGGAAGCTTCAGGGAGGCTAGCAATAGCAAGATAGACTAATTAATTTATTCAAGATCTTTCTTCCCGGAGAAAAGATCAAGATCAATTGGAGATGAAGTCTGAATAGATTGGTTGTATTTTCGGTTTAGATATAGAACCGAGAGTATCCAGACAGGCGATATTATCAGCCACATACCCAGAGTAATGGGTGCTGCAGCCCTTACATCGTTGTATCCCATCAAAGACCAAAACATTGCATAGAGAGACCCTATTGACTTTCCAAGCTTCCCACAAAGCCCATCATAGACAGCCTTCAGCTTAGGCCTGTATAGCGGATCAATTTGAAGTGAAATCGCCTCTTTTGAAATGTCGTAGAAGGCATATTTGGCTATTTTCATTCCGCTTACGCAGTAAATCCCTATATTGCATTCCAGATAGAAGTTCGGGGTATATCCTTTGACTAGAGATGAAAGAATCACACTTGTTCTTCCAGCCGGATAGTTTGGATAGTTGAAGAAAGCCGATCCAAATATCACTACAGAAGACACTAATGTAACCAGTGGCGGTACAATGGCCATAGTTATCCATCCGTGTGTCTGAACAAGGGTAGATATGGGTGTCAGCAATATTATTGCAACTAGGGCACCTACAACCCGCTGCTCTCCAGACACAATGGAGGCAGAGTATGCTCTCTTCTCCATGTTATAGGCATCTGCAGCAACGCTTATGCCGTTCTTCCATGAAGACTCAATGAGATTTGTACCTGCATAGTAGAAAAGAGCATTTAGGACCATGGCAACCAGGAACTTAGACTGTGCCATAAGCTTCAGACTTTCAGAGAACCCAGCAGAAGACTTCTTGCCCTTCTTCTTAACTCCCTCGGTCCTTATAAACAGCTGCTTCTTAAGAATAGTGTTTTCTGCGTATTTCTTCACCAAGTATGTGATGGCTATCATGACTCCAAATATAACAAAGAAGGAGTTTGTGACCCAGCTTGTAGTGGCATAGTCCCACTCTTTTACCTTCCTTGAATAGAATGACGTTGACTCCGATGACAGAAGGAGAAGAATGTTCGAAATAACATAAAACAGTGGCACCATTCTGGTCGACTGTCTGACAGTAAGCGCCTCGTTTGCAAACGAGAGGAACATGAACTGCACAACCAAAGATCCAAATAATTCTGCACATACATAGATAAAACTTGTTGTCCATTCGTTAAATATCAGGAAAATCGCAAAGAGAAATTCAAATCCTTTGTATGCCATCTTTTCATCTGCAAAGATGTCTCTTGAAAAGTAAAACTCTGGTTGGATGCTCCTTGAAAACGGAAGAAGCACAGCCCCCGTTAGGGTGTACAAAAGCGCAAATGCAAGCAATGTGTAGTCAAAGACCTTCGATATCGTCCTGGTCATTAGAAGCTTTTGCACAACACCCGTAGCTAGAATGGACATGGGAAGAACAAAGCATGTCTTGAGAAATGAAATGGCAACTGGTAGTTGCCGAGATAGGACAAAGGAATCCTTCATCACTCTTGAGAACGAGTATATGTAGGCCGAAGCTCCAAAAATAAATGCCAAGGAAATCCAAAGCTTCCATTCGCACCTTGCTATTCTAATTCTGCTTAGTGGCCACACTGTGGACGAATTTGCTTGTGCCTCAACCTCATCCTCTGTAAGAAGAGGTCTATTCCCGTCTACTGAAACAGAAGATCCAACTTCACTCATTCCTTTGGGGGTGAGATTTTCTTTTTTTATATAGGGGTGTAAAAATTTGCAGACCCTAGCAACTCTCCTCTGGGCTCCATTAAAATAGAGGATGCTCCTAAAAGCCGCGCATCCCTTTCCATTGCGTAACCACAGTTTCCCCATACTAGCAAATTGTACATTACACCATCTAGCAAAATTTACGGCCATCTATCTAATATGCCATACTAGGCCTATCTCTTCCAAATCAAACATGCAGAATTCAAATATTACAAGAAACGCTTTATTTCTCCGCTATGTCCTGTAGAATCTTATCAATTTCTTTTGCAGACAAGTAGCATAGATCTTTTCCTGCTCTCAAGTACCCCACCTCAATTTCAGAGCATCCAGTGTCTGCCCCAATGGATTCAAGCAGCGCCCCAATGGCTATCTCGAAGAGTTCTTTGTCCTCTATGTCCCTACGATAGCTCTTTTCAATAAACTTAGTCATCTTTCCATGCCTTTCTCCTGCCGCAGTTCCATAGCAAGGATACGAAATCCCTGACATATCTGTTTGATAGATAGTTGCTTTCTCTCCATCGAAGCCAAATATTGATGCATTGAATGCAGCCGACCTTTCTTCAGAGCTCTGAATAAGCTTCTGGATCTTATCTGCAAAAGACCTGCACAGGATATCGGGCGTCACCTCCGTTCCAAATGAGAAGGTCTTCCTGTTTGCAACCATCTTGATCCTCTTCACAACATAGTCAATGTCTCCAGGAAGCCCGGTAATCGCCACGTAGCACTTCTCAGACACCTTGTAGAAGCTTGTGGAGTCCGATTCCTCAAGCTTGTCGCGGGGGGCTTTCTTCGATGCGCAGACTATCATGCTCTTAGATTTAACAGTCACAACAGGCAGGGCATTGTTCACCGCCTCCAAGCCATACTCGATTTGCAGCAATTTCCCATCACTATTGAAGATGTTTGAAATCTCCTCCTGTGTTGTCATTTAGGGATTCCATATATTTCATAATTCTATAGACCTTATCATGAGCAAAATAAACCTTGCTGGGAAAGCCGTTTGTGTCACTGGCGGGAGTAGAGGCCTTGGCCTAGAGATTGTAAAGGAGCTTGCAAAAAGGGGCTCCTACGTTCATGTGATCGGAAGGTCTCCCCAGTCCTTTGACCATGAAAACATAAGGTATTACCAAATAGATCTCCTAAGGGAAAAGCCCGATATTGCAATTCCATTCGACATTGTAATATCCAATCTTGGAACAAGTGTTGGAAACAAGACATTTGACGACATGGAGTACACTGAGGTGGTGGACATGCTGAAGTTGAATGTGGAGCTACACCTATGGCTGCTCAAGAACACTAGGTACAAGAAGTTTGTTTTTGTGAACTCCATACTGTCACAGCAAGGCCTCCCAGGATACTCCATGTACTGTGCATCCAAGTCATTCATCCACACACTGAACCAATCGCTGAGGAGAGAAGGAAAAGACACAATGATCATCTATCCTTACAAGATAAACACCTCATTGTTCAGAGAAGTCAGAGACGTCTGGACACTCGATGCAAACTATGTGGCTGTGAGGCTTTTGAATGACATAGAAAACGGTGTTAGAGAGGACTTTGTACCCTGGATATTCAAGCCCATTACCTTGCTATCAAAGATGGTTCCTATGTTTGTTCAAGATGCTCTTTCCAGCCTTGTGAAGAGAGTATTTTACAGCCCAGAAAAAAAGAATAAGTAAACTGTGTTTTCATTCAATACACCAACGGCCACTGTAAAAGCTTTAAAGTCAAATATAGCCGTACCTCCATATTTTTCTATGAGTGTCTGGAGAATATATGGCCCCATATCCTCTGAATGTTTGTCCATATCCATCCTTTTGATCAGGAAGGTAATCTGTTGTGTAGAGAATCCTGAGGCTTGCTGACTTTGAGGTGTGCTCCTTTCTTGTGATGTTGAACAGAAACGGAGGTTTTGTCCTTTTCTTCAGGACATCCTCCCAGCTTATCCCCTCAAAAAATGGATGCTTTCTGATAGCCTCTGCATCTTCTTCCACATATCCAAGCCTGTTTCTAGGAGATGCAACCAGCAGCTTTGATATCAAGTCTCTGGCATGCTTGTCAAAGAACTCCGGAAATCTAATCCTATTCATCCTAATTCTTGCAATGACAGAGTCCATATCTGGTGCTGCAAATGGTGTTATGCCTCCAAGCATGTGGTATAACACTATCCCCATGGACCAGTAGTCTGATACCGGCTCTAGCTCTCCATTGTCTGCATAATCCATCGATGCATACTCTATGTTATGCTCAATATCCCCAACCACACAGTCTATCTTGTTCAAAAAGTCGTATTTCAGTTTTATATGTCCGTCATCTCCTATCATCATGTTCTTTGGAGATAGAAATCCATAGGTGAGCCCCTTCGAATGTAGATGTTGTATTGCCAGAAGTATTTCTGCCATATAGAACCTAGACACTTTTGCTGAAAATCTCCCCTCGGAACTGATCAGGCTAGAAAGGTGGTTTTGGGATTGCTCAGAAACCAGGAACAGATGCTCATAGTCCTGAAATCCGCATATGGTGTTGATGAGAAAAGGATGTCTTATCCGAGATCTGACGTAATACTCGTTATGTACCATGTCGCACTCACCGTAGTCTATTATCTTCTTTTTCTTCATTACACGAAGGCTATAGAGTCTCCCAACGCTTTTCCCAACCTCTATAAACACAAGAAACTCTTCCCAAAACGGTCCAAGACCTGTCTTTTCAATGCACATTATATCCTCCTTTTCTATCATTTTGATGGGTATGTATGTCGATTTTGAAGATATTAGGATTTGGAAAGCTGGCCTATGGACATCCTCAGGGCCCTGAGTCTCCAGAAAATAAAGATTTTTATTTTATACTTTAACGCTCCTAAATAAGTGCCTTAATGCCCAAACCAAATACATATCCAAGGATAGAGCCTTCCTCCTTCACATCTTTGCCCTGAAGATCCCTGTCCATTATCTCCTTTGCCCTCTCAAAGTCTTTTTGCCTCTTCTCATCGATCCGGTTGATCCTTTCTCTATATCTTTTCTCTACATTCCAAGAGAAGAGATTTCTTTGTACAAATATTTTCTTTTGAACTCTTTCGTAAGCACTGTAAAAGTCCTTTCCAAGATACGATTTTAACGTGCCCCTAAAATCTTCTATTCTGGTAAAGTAAAGGTTGTGGAGAAAGTTCAGAAGGTCCAACAGCCCTCTTTCAGGGCTTCCTGGCCATTTATCGAGCTTCAGAATGTTGTCGTCAAAGTCCTCATGGTACTCGTCCTCCCTTGTTGAAATTACCACAACTTTTTCCAGGGGCCTGTTTAGGTGCTTGCTGCTAAACATTTTCTTATCTTTACAATAGACCTTGTAGGAGATGCACCCATAGGGATCTATTCTATGCAGTAGATGTCTACTAAAGCTGACTGGTGATTCTGAGGCATGGACTAGCTCGTATAGATGGGCAGAGTGGAAAAGAAAGAGATCTGTAAATGCTCTTTTGGTCACCAGGAAATCAAAGCTAAAAAACGAAAACTTCTTTTTCACAAGAAAATCCTCGCAATCAAATATAATGGTTGGTTTAGGCTGCTCCTGTGGCGGTAGAATGGGGATACCCGTGTCTTTTTCTCTTGCAAAGCTGTATACTTTTTTCTTGAACCGTCTAATATACCCTACGATACTCTGGTCCTTCGAACCATCTGGCCTTCCAAGAATGGCTACTGCCGCCCCCAGAGACAAGATCGATGATGTTATGTAAGGAAACCTTCGTTCTTCCATTTTACTCTTGAGTTCCTGAAGAAACTTCTTTAACGCCATCAAGGGCTTGTAACCTTCACAATCATCTTCTGAAGAGTATCCCCACTCTATTCATGAAATGCACCAAGGACGTCTTGAAGCTCCCAACGGCGCCTTTGATTTCCCTTTCAAAATGCCTCAATGCCTCTTTTTCGGTCATCTCCAGCTTTAGCCTAGCTCTTGCAAACGAAATGGTCTTGTCGAGGTCAAGTTGAAATATCTTGTTCCGGGCCAGAATACACCACAACACAAAGATCTTTTTCGACGACCTCCTTATCTGGAGAAATACCTCCTGTGACTTTGCAAGAAAGTTCTGGTAGGCCATCTCGTCATTTGCTAGATAATCGCATATGGGACTTGCAATCGTTATTCTAGGTGAGATATACTTCGGATCATTGCCAAACACATAGCTGAAATCAACATGAAAGAACCTTCCATCCCTGGAAATCATCATATTACCCGGGTTTCTGTCTCCAACTCCCATTACATAACACGCAACTGAGTACCCACAGACAGTGTCTACAAACACCTTTTTCTTTTCGGGACCCTGGACACCGCCAGAGCACTCCTCTTCTTCTATATATCGTTCCAGATCTCCTCTTTTTCTGATTTTTGTAAAGTCTGTTCCATCCACCACCTCTACAATCCCTTCCTCTCTACTCAGCGGTATAACTTTATATGTAACCAGGTCCATTCCTATCAATCTTGATATGTACCTTATTGTTTCAAGCACAAATAGGTCTTTAGTAAGGTCATCCCCCTTCTTGTATATGATCCGAGAAATGCCCTTATCCGTATCCATAGGCACAAGAATTGGAAACGTTGATGATGGGAATATCTTAATTTCTTCGAAGACTATTTCTTTCACTACCACTCTTGGGTCGAACAGCGAAGTGTATTTTGTGCTCCTTATCCTTGGATGAAGGCACAACGTACCATGCAGCTTATATTCTCTTACTTTTCTTTTCCTTGACGATTTGTGCGACGTCATGCCATAAATTCTTCTTATCTCATCAATCAGGGCCATTTGCTCCTCCAGCATTCCCAGCATTCCATATTTAGCATCAAGCACTAAGAAGCTGTCTACAACGTCTTCATACCTGTCCCTTGTTCTGGCACATCCCTCGCGAAGTTCAAACCTAGTCTTCCAGAACCTACTTATCTGGTGATCGGCAGACAGCTTTCCTTCTAGATCTGCCCCTTCAAAAGAAGGAAAGTACATGTATAAGCTGTCTACTTCCTGCAAGCACAAATATCTTGCAGCCATATTTTCTGTCTCCTTATCCTTGCCTTCCAAAAGCTTTGAGACGCTTTCAGCAAACGAAGAGACACGTTCTTCCTCCATTTTGGGTCTGAAAGTGTTGCAACGCCGTTCTCTCATTGCTTTGTATTTCCAGAGTGTTTTGGTACCTTTAGTATATATCAGTATCTGAAACAATATCCGTTGGGTACGACTATTTCAATTATTGGCCTAAGTCCCCCATGAAACTTGAGCCGGGAACAGTCGAAGCTCTTTACAACAGCCAGACCAGCAATCCGCTGTACAAGAGTCCAATCCTCCAGATCACATCTCTAGGAAAGTTATCTGTCGCTATTGGAGATAAGCAAAGATATCGAGTCAATCTGTCTGACGGTGTGAACTACATGAAGGGGATTTTCTCCAGTGAGCTCACACCTCACTTTGAGAAGGGGCTTGTGAGTAAATATAGCCTGATCAGGCCTGGAAGATTCAGCGTAAGGTCAAAAGACGGCAGTGTATACATATACATCCAGGAGATTCAGGAGTATGAGGACTGTAATGTCGAGATAGGAAAGCCCGTAAACATAAGCACCGGCAATGCGTCTTTCAGCGACAACCAACCCAGCCCCGGGAATCTAAAACGAGTAGAAGTAAATCAGCAGCATTGGAAGCAGGCTGATGAGGAAGATAAAAAAAGAGTAAAGAGGGATTCCAATTGCGATGGGGAATTTACAGCAATAAACATGCTGAATCCGTTCCACAACAAGTGGGTTATAAAGGGAAGGGTAGTGGTGAAGGGCGATATAAGAAGATTCACTAACCAGAAAGGCGAAGGAAAAGTATTCAACTTTGAGCTTTCAGATGGGACTGCGCAAGTGAAGATAATATGCTTTTCTGATTGTGTTGATATATTTTTTCCGATAGTGGAGGTTGGGAAAGTGTACACTGTCACAAAGGGGACAGTAAAGATGGCAAACAAGCAGTACTCCACAAACCCGTTTGATTATGAAATAATTTTGGACAAGAATTCTGAGGTTAGGTGTGCAGCCGATGATGGATCGCCTCGATACTTTTTCAATTTTACTAAAATCTCTGATATATCGCTTGGAAGTGCCTACTGCGATGTAATTGGAGTTGTTAAGGAAGCATATGGCCCTTCGACCGTGATGGTCAGAAGCACGCAAAACGAGCTTCTTAAGAGAGATGTTGTTCTTGTTGATGAAAGCGGGAGTGTAAGATTAACCCTGTGGGGGCAGAAGGCTGAGATCGATATCGAGGAGGGGGTAGTTATTGGGCTGAAGTCTATCAAGGTCAGCGAATTTAATGGGATCTCGATATCAACCACAGGAGGGTCGCAGGTTGTGGTAAATCCCGATATTTCTGAAGCACACGAGCTTGCTGGATGGTATCAGTCGATTGGAAAGAACATGCAGGTGACTCTCCCGCGAAAAGAAGAAAAAAGGAGGCTAGTACAGGAAGTCAAGGAAAATGAGCTGGCCTATTCGACCATCCAAGGGACTGTAATGTTCTTAAAGGAAGATGCTCTATGGTATGCGTCATGCAAAGGCGAGGGATGCAATAAGAAGGTCATGATAGAGGAGGGTGGAAACTACAGGTGCGAGAGATGCAACATGACATACGAGGATTGTAACTACAGGTACATGGTCACAATGCATCTTGGAGACTTTACTGGGCAGATATGGGTGAGTCTCTTTGACGAGGCTGCAACGGGATTCTTCGGAATATCTGCTAAGGAGATGAAAGAGATGAGCGAGGAGTCTCCTGCTGAGCTACAGGCACTAATTAGGAGGATGTGCTTCAGAGAATGTTTGTTCAGAATCAAGTCGAAGCAGGATAACTATAACGATGAGCTTAGAATGAGGTACAGTGGATTGAGCGTGAGTGCCTTGGATATTTTGAAGGAGTCAAAGAGGCTTCTCGATGTGATTGAGAAGGCATAGTATGAAAATAAAATCATGTTGGAGCTCAAACATATTTTAGTCTGTGTATAGCTGTCCCATATGCAATACAAAGGCATCAATAGAATGACAAGAGAAAAGATACTTAGCTCGGAGGAGTTCAAGAGCATGAGATCGTTTACAGAATCAGATGTGGTTGAGAGTATCTGCACCTTGGATTCCATAGGAGGTCTGGTCAGGGGTGTGCCCCACAGATTTCTATGTCTTGTCCAGAAAATGGGCGCAATTTCCATGAAGGAGGAGGCTATTGCCATAAGTCTAGAGAATCTAAGGCCTACTGAACCCAGGATTGAGGATTCTTCGATGAAGAAGTTTCGTGGCAATGTCTGTCTCATAGCAGCCTCTCTCTTGTACCTGAGGCTTTCCAAGAGGTTTGACGATTACAGGTCTCTGACGAAATCATTTCTTATGGACTTCAGAAAGATACCTGTCATTGACAGCCAGAACAATAGGACATTCATGTATCTTGATGTCCTTGCTGACGATTTGCTCAACAAAAATAGGATATTCAATGTTCATCTAGGCGGGGCCAACAGAACTTCCTGAGTGATTCTCTTTAAGTTTTTATTGCGTCGATGCAGTTGGAGTAGGTGGTTTAATATGGCTTCATATTTTCTGGACAACTCTCTCTCCATTGAGGACAGTAGAGATGGACTCTTTCTGGTGGTTGGTCATTGCAGAAATAATTTTCTCTCCATAGGACCCAGCTACAGGGGAAGAGAGTATGGAAGAGATGTACCCAAATGGCTCGAAGTGGTCCAGGGCCGACTCAAAGTAAATATCCTCTTCTAAGATATCCATGGTATCAAGATCATCGCTTGCATCAAGATAATCTTCTTCTTCTGAATCTACCGAAGACATGGCAGCGTCTTCGTTTTCCTTCATCTGATTTCTGAGCTTTATAGCTGCAGGGAGTGTGGTGATTGTTGACACAAGAACCTTGTTGAGGTTGTGGATGTCGAGCTCCGGAAGAGTTCCGTCCTGAAGTCTGCAAATCGTGCCCACGAACAGGGTGCATATCTTCTTGTCATGAACCCTCTTGAACCTGCTTTTCTGCTCAAAGAATTTTTCAAAGAACGTTTGGAAGTACTTCTGCATTCTAAGAATTTGGATGGTTTCACTTGGCCTCAGAATAAAACAATTCATTACAACTTCAAGTGCATATACCATTGCTGCGCTACTCTCGTCAATACTGTCGCTAGACATTGCAACAGAAATGAAGAAAGACAACCTTGAAGGGTCCTTGCAAAGAACTTCGTTTCCTATGTTCAAAATTATCGATTCGATAATTCGGCATCCACTTATAAACTCCTCGTCAGAAAGATTCTCCTCGTTGCATAAACAGAAGTTTGAAATTAAAGAGTAGATGCTTCCCAGTATGTTTGAATCAATAATGCTTGTTTTTCCATATGTTATGAAGTTGTCAATCAGGTTAGCCACTTCTTCGGAATATATTCCTACCTCGTCTGCAGGGAGATTCAATATCATCTGCAGAAGGCCCCACATGGATCCTTCTATCTCCTTGATCATGAAGACATAGGCATTGAGTATGTCCAGGGCCTCGTGGTAGAAGTCTGATTTTTCCTCCTTTAGAATGAAGGACAGTACATCATATGAGTTCATGTATGAATGTCTAAGTGTGGGTGATCTTTGATTGAGCGATAGAACAAGATTCTCCATGCTTCTAAGGAAGCCTGAAACGACCAACAGCTTGTTTTCCCCCTCATCGCTTTCATTCATCAGATGCGACAGGGTGATTCTTGATATTGAGCGGACAAGTTCCGGTGCATACTTCGATATTTCGTCAGGATAGTATCCGATAATCGAGTCGAGCAATATTGTAAGAGACTCAAAGTCATATATGTTTGAGAGGCTTAGTATGGACTCTACTGTTTCTGGGATCAGCTCCTTGAATTTCTCAGAGGCCATTTCGTTAAACAAGAAGAATGACATGGCAAGAGTGCCTTCCACCTTGAGCACCTTGTGATCAGACTTCATAAGTTTGTGTACACTGTCCAATGCCTCGAATACTATGGTGTTGATGGGAAGGTCCTCTTGTATTTCCGACAGGAAGTAGCAGGCCTGAGACTTTAGGGCCAGCGAGTTTCCACAGAGGGAGGGAATCACATGGTTCACCATAACATACACAACCACGCTCCTAGCCTTCCTCAGCAGTGTCGACTTTATCTTTGCTAACAGGAAGAGAGATCCATATGCTAACCTTATATTGTCAGGCGTCGGGCTTTCTTTGCACTTCCCGAGAACAGAGACAAGGTAGTTAATGATACCCTGGAAGGTCTCTTCCTTCTGCTTGACCTTCGATATGATATCGCAAAACAGTATACTAAGGCTGTTTCTTAGGTCATTTCCAAAGAAGCTGTATTTCTCCCTCAAGTATTTATCGGGATCGTTCTCAATGTCGTCCTCTTCCGAATCAGACAGAGAGTACACTGGCAGAATGTATCCAGAAATAAGATAAAACAGATCAGGCTCCATGTAACGAAAAAACTCTGAGTTCGATGTTAGAAGTACAAAAAAGTCTATGGCATACAGCTCAATGTCCGTGGTCTCCTCCGATCTTTCTTGGATGATCTTGATGAATGTTGTGTATATCATCTGGAATCTGTTGATGTCGGTAATGTACTCGGTGAGTTCGTTGTTTTTGTAGAATCTCTTGATTCCCTTGCTGCAGGCCTTGTACATAAAGTATGCTGCCCATTTTCTGCTTTCAAGTAGATTCTCATCAGTACCTCTCAGATTCAAAATCCGGAGCGACAAGTTGAATGCATATGAAAAAGTGCCTATTGCGGAAAGGAAGTCGGGAATCGAGTAGTAACAGTAGGATTTCGCTAGCACAACCATCCCAATCTTAACCATCCCATAGTTCCCCGCCTCTAGAAACTCGTACACCTTCTCAAGGACATCCTTTCCTGCAGTATTGTACATCAACCCCAGAACTTGTTCAAGATTATACTTTATCTTCTCTGCATCGAATATCTTCTCGTACATATTCAACGCAGTAAAAACGCTGTTTGTGTCAGCGCTTTTCATAAGCTCGGACGCCTTCTGGAATAGCCCATTCAACTCATTCAACTTCTCCGTATTGAAGATATGCACAATAATTGCATCGTATGCCACTCTTGTTATCTCGTCTCCATACAAAAACAAATCCAGTATGTTTTCTATAAGATATTTCCGAACTTCAGAATACGTGCTGTCCTTCCATTGCTTGATTATTGCATTCTTGAAGTAGATCGTTGCTATTCTCTTCAGTATGGCATCAGAATCTTTCATGCATGTGTGCGGAAGAGACATCACAAACTCCGGATCCCTCTCTAAATTCATCAGCATAGACTCCGCCGCATTTCTCTTTCCAAGATCAATATCAATCGTCTGCAGAAATATTTGGCGTGTTTCTTCTCTCATGAGGGCATCCCAGATATTTTTTGAAAAATTTTTGGAATCTCTCTTCCCAGTCTCCATACAAAAAGAAGATTCACAGCTATTCGAAATATCTTTATTGACTCTTCTCAGCCATGATGGTCGAATCAATCATGATAATCGAGGCTGCTCCGTCGAGGGACGCCTTGATCATATTCTTCTTGACCTCAAGGGGCTCGTATATACCAAGATCCCTCATGTCTTGGACTCCTCCAATGCTGACTCCTTGATAGGCAGATCCATTGGCATGTCTTTTTCGGAGGTCCTGAATTACGCTGATGGTGTCAAACCCAAAGTTCCTGGCCAAAAGGAGAGGAATCTTCTCAAACGCCTGTCCCACGGCCTTTGCAACAAACACCTTCTTGTTTCCATATTCCATCGACTTCTCTCTAACGGCTTTGGATAGTTCCATTTCAACAGATCCTCCCCCACAAACAGCCTTTCTAGTCTTTAGGGCAGTCCTGACAACACATATTGCATCGTGGACAGCCCTTTCAATCTCCTCAAGAACCTCTTGCCCAGGCCCCCGAAGTATTATGGTGCATGCCTGCATCCCTCCCCCTTCAAAATAGTTGTATCTGAGCTTTCCCAGCTGTCTTTCCTCAAAGAGCTCACACGACCCCAGACTGCCTTCCAAGTAATCCGTAGATCCAAGTATTCTTCCTCCACACGATCCAACCACCCTGCTGAGATCATCCTTCGAAACTCTTCCTGCACAGAATATTCCATGCCTTGCAAAGTATTGTGTAGCATAGTCCCCTATAGATAGCGAGCTCAAAACCACATTCGCCCCACTGTCTATTATCTCATCTAGCTTCCGCCTGATAATAGCCCATTCTGCGTCAACAACCTTTTGATATTCCTCAACACCGCCAACCCTTATCTCTGCATTATCACGCTCACTTTTCCACTCAAGTTCCACATTCAAACACACAATCTTTGGGTTTTCAATTCTTTTTGGCTGTTGCTCATATCCTGCATAAGTAAAGCACTTCTCAAATGCAATACCGTTCACAGCAATCGAATCCCCTATGCTTCCTCCTTGCACCTTCTTTATTCCAATAGACTCCATGTTATCTGTCTTTGCCTGCCTTACTGTATCAACTATCATCCGTGAAAAGTACTTCTTTTCATGCCTGATATTCTTGGAGGTAACACAAGTCTCAGCCATCTTGTAAAGCATTTCGTCATCAACCTCCATACTTATTTTCTCCACATGCCCAATACACACCGCCCTAAGCTCAGAAAGACACTCTCTGATGGATTCAAGATCAAAATTGTCCTTGATAAGCGACTTCAGACAGCTTAATATCTCTGCAGTTAGAACCACAACACTGGTCGTCCCGTCCCCAACCTCGCTGTCCTGCGACTCAGACAGCCCAACTAGAAGCTTCCCTACAGGATGCTTTACTTTCATGTGTTTGAGTATCGTTGCCCCGTCATTCGTTACCACAATTTCCTTCCCTGCGAACAGTTTGTCCATCCCATAGGGCCCTAGCGTGCTTTCCAGGAACTCGGCTATCTTAGTGCACACGTCTATGTTCGATACCACCTGAAGCTTTCCCTCCCGAGGATCCGCTATCTTCTCTGTCTGTACAAAAAGCTGGTTCATATCTGGGCCTAAAATTTTTATGCTCGATAAAGGTTCAGAAGAAAAGTACCTCACCAACTACGAGCCCAGGACATATCCTAAAAGAGCTAGGAAAGAAACGTGTGAGCAGATCTCTCTCATAGCACCTAGAAGACGCGGCTCTCTTTTCAGAATCGATCTCCCAAAAGTCATGGAGGAAAGGGAGTACTTTACATTTTCCAGATTTCTCAATAGATTCATCAGGTGAGACTTTCTATACAAAGTGCTTTTATTTACAGGTTCACATATCGATTCTGCTGCCATATACAATGGTCTTCAGATATTCTCTATCGCAATATCTCATATTCTCAGTGCAGAGAAGCAGATCCTTCAGCCCAAACTGGCTACTCCTACTTGCCATTTCCATATGGAACCTTACCAGCTCAGAATCTCCTTCGGAAATTAGAGCAAGGTCAGCTGCCTCCCGAGCCACGCATCTTTTACAGTAAACAACCTTGGTGTCCTCCATCAGAGAGTGCTTCTTACCCTCCTCAATCGTAAGTATTAGCCTGCTGTTCCCTGTCTTCTTAATATTCCTTAGGAAGTGGATATTTTTGATTAGATAGGTTCTGCTTTCTTGGGACTTCTCAGATAGCATCTCGCGGATCTTCTCATTATTTTCCTTAGGTCCAGCCGATATCACAGAAGTTATCTCTATCTTCTCTTCAATCATATGTATTGCATCGTCACAGGCAATTACAAGTGTATAGTCGAATGGGTATCTGGCTATTTCGCACAGGATGTCTGCATATCCACTTTTAGTGTCTGGAAGCGAATTCGAGTAGAACAAGTCTACATCGCTTGAAATCATGTCTTTTAAAAGGCCTATGTCTGTGTCCATTATACTGCTCCACATATCCTTAGTGCTATCATTACATGTCTTGCCATACAAAATCGGGAACAACACATTCTCCACATATTCCTTGTAGATCCTAAAAGAAAGATGCACTCCATATATATCAAAGAAGACCTTACTTTTCTTATTAAACACCGTGTTGAGAAATTCATAGATCTCCCTTTTCCTTGCATGCCGCCTGTCAATGCTTCTTTCTTCCTCTAGCGCCTTCTTATGCCTGCATATCTCATCAAGTGGTGCATGCCCAACTATCAATTCAAGAAGCCTCTCCTCAGACCTTTCTAGACTCCTAGATTCCTCAGCCTCAAACTTCTCTGTAAACTCGCAGTTGAATGTGTACTCCTTGTAAAAGTTTGTTCCTGAATTTGACACTAGTATGATCGAGTATGCAGCACTGTCCATCTGCTGCTTTAAGGCTCTATATACGTCCTTATCAAACCGGTCGCATCCGTAAACAATAACATCATTTCCATAATAGTTGCAATTTGACAGAATCTGTTGGTAGTTCTTATCTTCGAGACTTGTGCAAATAAACCTTCTTGCCTTAAGAAGCTCAGAGACATTGCCTCCATGGGCAAAGCCGTTCTTGTTGTGACGAAGAACCCAGTCTGTGCTCGTAAGCATATGTCTTATAGGGCACATGTACTTCATTCTCTTCCACTTTTCAATCTCGTCAGATAGTTCCTCTATAATCCTACTGACGAGAGAAGCCTTTTCGTCAGCAGTTGATATTTCTATTTTTATGGACTCAAGCCTGAGCACAGATGCATTATACTCGTTCTTCATGTCCTCGATTCTGCCCTCAATGTCACTAAGCTTCTTTTCTTCTTCCTCAATCTTCTCTCTGTTTCTCAAGATGCTACCACCAAGCACTGCTATCTCCTCCTCCATCGGCAATATCTCCTCCACAATCTTGGCATATTTGCACCTTGCTATCACCCACATAAAAAGAGACCCACAAGCCTTGCTTGCATTCTGTGCTTTCTCGTAAGTAAACAGCGGATCAGATATCAGCTCTTCGAGGGCACTGGGAATGGCAGTGCTTCTGCAGTTCAGAACCTTCGAGACAAAGTCTTCTCTCTTCATAAACTGGATCAGTCGCCTCCATTCAATCCTTTCTGCGTTTCCCTTGGCCGCTCCTTCCACCAACCAGAACACCGCCTCAATAGTATTTCTGATTATTTCAGGAGGATTTATCATCACCTTTATCTCAGACAGACTGCTTTTAGGAAGCTCCTCAATGCTTCTCCTTGACTCTTCCAGCAGTGCTTTGGCTATCTCTAGCCTTTTATCTATCATCTCTTGCTTCTTCTGGTTTATCTTCAGTGCTTCTTCCATTTCTTTTTTCCTATTTCCAACAACATTCTTCTCATCTTCTAATTGTTTCTGAGAGCTAATGATCTTCTCAAGCTGCTTGTCCAGCTTCAAGTCAAGCTCCTCCAGATCCTTCTTCTTCCGAGATGACTCAGATCCCAATGCCCATGCCTCTTTTCTGAACTCTTCAATCTTTCCTAATCCTCCAATCAGAAACTCCTTCCTTTTAGCTTCCTTTTCTCGGAGCACCTTGCAAATCCGGACAAAGCTCTCTACAAATCCAATAGACTTGCAGAAAAAGCTTGTTGTTATAACATTCGGGTGAAGACACGAAGGGGGATGCCCGTCTTCCTCAACATTCATTATCAAAGGAGATGTCTCAATCAATGCTCCAATGCTTTCAGAATCAATGCAGATCCCAACCTCAGGAACAAGACATCTTCTCCATACATCTTCCAGAGATATGTTCTCATTGGCAACCATATTATAAACTTTGAGTAGGTCTACAGAATAATAGGTAGCCCTTGCCAACTTAAACACCATGCACCGGCTAAGTATACTTCTTCCAAGAGAATGTCCATTTTCTACGAGGAATGCTGTTTGCCCATCAATCTTCTTTTCATCCGAGCTCCCAACTACTTTTACGTTTATCTTCATCCGCCTCATACATTCTTTTATCACCCAGTGCTTTCCAGACATCTTAGGTCCTTCAATCACAACGTTGTATCCTCTATGAAGAATCGACCCTATATATGAGACATCACTACTCTCCCCAGCCTTCCTAAACTTCCCTGTCTCAAGATCAAACTCAATCTCATCAACCTTTCTTCCAAATATCCTCTGTATCTCATCCCGTAGGCGCACACACTCTCCAAAGTAAATCTTCGATTCAAAGTACATTAGGCTCGCAATGTCTTCTTCTCCAATGCACAAGTCTCTTAATGTCCTAATGAACCCTATAGCCTTCCCGAGAGAGACCCCAAGACTTCTGTAGGCAAACAGCACAGTTTCTAAAATCTTCATAGTGTCCCCAAAATGCCTTGTATCTCTGAATCTCTTTCTGATCTCTTCCCCAAATAAAAATGATATGTTCCTTGGCGCCTCTACAAATATGGATCTCATATTCCTTTTCAATCTTTCTGCCGCTGTATTGCAAACTGCATCCTCCCCTCTCTTCTCATCAATCCCACAGATCAGAACCATGTTTTTTATTTCCAGCTCCCCGACTCTTCCATACTCATTATATTCCCTAACCACCTCTACTAGGTTTTCATTTGTACAGTCAAATCCTTCAATGTAAACCACAGATCTTACATCGTGCACCTTCTCTCCGTTCATCCTCTTTATCTTATCTTCCCCTAGAATTCTTTCCATTCTCGAGGCCTCCAGCACCTTTCCTTCAATCACAGTGACGTCATCGGAAAAAACCTCTTCAACCAAAGATCTTTTTCCAACACCCTCCTCTCCTCTTATGAAGAAAGCCCTTCTTCCATCGCTTGATAGTGCCTCAATACTCCCTGCATAAAAGCTTTGCTCCTCCGTTGAAGTCAGTTTCCTAAATGGAAATCCCTGAACCTTACTCCCATCATACTTTATGTCTTTCTCGGAATCGCTAGCGTCTCGTTCACTTAATGCAGAGGAAGGCTCGCCCTCCTCCATGTATATAAGAAATACCCTAGTCAATGTTGCAGGCGTTAGCTTCTCCGTGGACGTGCTTTCAAACACAAACCTATAGTGATCTGGAATCATGATTCTTTCTCCAGAGCTTAAGCACAGCAGTCTGTTTTCATCCAGTATCGAATTGAAATCCTCAATCCAAAAAGACTCCACAATCCCGTCAAATACAAACCAGCACTCCTCCTTTCTGTGCATGTTTCTCCTTAGGTCTCGGACGAACTTGCTGTCCCTCCACTCCCCAGTGAGGTCGTCACGCCACCCAAACACTCTTCCCATGTTCTTTGGGTTGTAATAGAAACATATGGCCTTCCTTACATCTCGGACCATTCTTATCAATCTGCTTTTCCCAACACCGTTTCTCCCCACAATAAGAACACCTCTTCCGCTTTCAAATCCGTACATCGCCATGTCCTTGTACGAAAGATTTACACCTACCTCCGTTCCAAAGGCCTTCTTCATCTCCTTAACAAACACGGCCTTATCTTTCCTTAGAAGACATGCCATGTAGAAGTAGACAATCGACTTCATAATCTCAAACTCTCCACTTTTCCTTGCAATCACTCGGATTGCTCTTAGCCCAAAGTCATAATGCTCTTGCTTACTTGCACTTGCCTCCACTTTGCACATTAGTTGGTATATCTTTTCAGAAATCTCCCCACAGTAGTGATCGATGATATCCTTCGTGTCAGGCACGTCAATCCTTATTTCCCCAAACACTCCCCTTAGACTTATGGGAAGTTGGTATCGCCCCTTATACCCTATGTTCATTGTGAGGAAGAACTTCGTCTTGTTCCTATTCGAAAGAATAAGCTCTGTGGCTCCGCTCATTATCTCCGAGCTTAGCCTGTTAAACTCGTCAAAGCATAGGTAGGATCCGGTTAGAACCCCAGCCTCAATAACATTCCGAAGCGTCACTAGCTCACATCCCTCATTGCAACAGAATACAAAAACAGGCCTTCCAACAAGTCTACAGTAGTACTTCACCGACTCCGTCTTTCCTGTCCCGCTTCTTCCATACAGAATCACGCCACACAAACTCCTTAGTGAGACAACTATGCTTGAAATCACACGGCACACTAAGGATGTAAATACAATGTCTGTCGGCGGATAATACTCAAAGCCATATTCTGTCTTTTCAATGGAATCCATGTAAACCACCCCATCTACCATAACCGGCTTTGGATACAGCCGGCTCACTCCATTGGGATGCTTCTTCATTTCTCTCTCAAGCATCCTAAGCTTCGGCGTCATCTTGCAGTCCTTCATGCTGAAGTACTTGAATTCAGTAACCAGGTCCAAAATAATTGATGGACATCCCTCCTTTATGTCTTCCAGGCTTTCATAGAACCAAGACTTAAGGGTATTCCTAATCTCTTCCGAAAGCATCCTAACAAAGCCTCCAATGCTTTGGTCAATCGGGATCTGCTTCCGCAGCATTACCCGTTCTCCGCAGCTTTCAAACCCTATAACATTCCCGTTCTTGTCTATGACAGACCCTATATTAAACATCATCCTCACTATCTCTTTATAGTAAGACCTACTGTTCAATGCCTTGATAAGATCGTCATCAGAAACAAGGTAAAGCCTGGGTGTTTCCTCTCTGCATCTTTTGAGAAATGCCTTGAGTCCTCTTGTCGTGTCGTCAAGGTTCTTCTTAATGTCTAGGAACTTGTCTTCGTGGGCCAGGAGTGTCTCTAGCTCAACATACTCATTTTGGGCAACTCCTGAAGATCTCGGCCCAAATAAGCTATCAGAGAACTTTTGTCTTATCATTGAGTATCTCTTAGACTCAAACTCTAGCATTTCAGCAGAGAAGACGTTTGCAAACCCTAGTATTCCTTTCTGTACCTCTTCAATGCAGGACAGAAGGTCAAGGCATCTGCTCATTAGTAGCTTAACACCATTAAGCTCTTCAAAGAGAAAGTGTTTCTTGTTGAATCTTGATATTGAATCATGCTCCACTAAAAGCTTGTTGACCTTATCCATAGCATCGTCCACGTTTGATACAACCAGCTGCTCCCCAACAGCAATCCGTGTCTCAAGCCTCATTAAAGATACCTCTGCCCTAACCTTCTCTATGTATCTCTCAACCTCATATTCCATCCTCGAATCCATAAGCTTCTCTTCTATTTCCTCCTTGTTGAACAGAAAGAAGAACTGTTTCATTTCCATCTCCACGTCAAAGTACTTTTTCTTTACATAGAAACTTCTTACATGCTGCAAATAACTCGACGCCAGCACATAATGCCTTATCTTGTTCAAAAACTCTTTGTAGTATCCTGCACAAGACTTGTCCACATCAATAGATTTTAGAAATGAGGTGATCTCGTGAATGTCTACATTGCATACCCTCTGGGACTCATATTCCTTAAGAGATGCCCCAAGTTTAGTGAAGTTGCTCCATTCGTTATCTAGCACATCTATCTTCTCACTAAGGTTGCTGGAAATCATTGGAAGCTCCACAATCTTAAGGACCTTGTTGAAGCTTCCAATCCTCTCATCAAGCTCCCTTTGCTTGGCTTTGAGTGACTTAAACACAGGCCAGAACATAAGCTCATCCTTCTCTCTGGTTATGTCGTCTATCTTTTCTTCAAGAATCCTTGCCTCCTCAACCAAAGATTTCCGCATCAGCTTCAGAGAATCAAATGGAACTTCATTCAAAAAGGCATTCAAAACCTCCTTGCTTGCTTTCAAAGATGCATCTTTTTCTTTCCTGAGAAGTTCAATTGATATCCCTGGCTTTCTCATTCCATGTTCAGATACAGCTTTATTTAGCTCTTCAAGAGTTTTGAATTCATTAGAGTTCAAATACTCACTAACCTCTATCATCTGAGATACTTCGCTTACTAGATCGCATTCCTCAACGCCTCTTTTTGGCCACATAGCGTCATCAGCACTGGTCTTCCTTGATGTCAGCATTTCGTAGACTCTGGAGTTTTCTATGTCTACAAACCTCTGAACCTCGTCGCATGCCGCTTCCAACAGCTTTATATGCTCAGAAGCATCCATGCAGTGCTCAAAAACAAAGAAGGGAATCATGTTCTTCACTAGCATCTCGACACTTCTGCAGGAGTCTTTAATCTTCGTGAATCTTTCGTACAACCCTGAGGGAAGCTCAGAAACAAAAACAGCCTCTAGGGTTTCTAAACAAGTGCTGTACTTCGTCCTAACGGCTTCAATTATGCTTTCCACCCGTGCCTTTGCCTCGTCATCAGGATTGAACCTCAGAAGAATCTCATCAAAGAAGTATCCGCTCTCAGAGGGAAATATTCTATCTAGAATCTTAAAGTACTCGGAAAGAGGCGGCTCGAACAAGCCCACCAAGTCACAACACTCTCCAGTGCTCTTTATCCGCCCTCCCTTAATTCGATGTCTCGAGATAAAGAAGTTGCTGTCATCCGCCTTAAGTGCCTCAAGCACAGACTCGAGATACTGCAAGAACACTCTACCCATCGATCTGTTTATCCCCCGTATTACAATACTCTTCTCGTAAAACTTGAAGAATTCCAGGTAAGCCTTCGATTCAAGCGAAAACACCATTCTTTTCTGGATCTGCTTCGAAAACACTGCCCTCATCTCCTCTCTTGCTACCTTCATCACAAAGAATCTGTAGGAATATACTCTGCTCTCAAGCTCTCCTATTTTATTCATGAGCGCATCTATCTCTCTTGTTTCTTTCACATCCTTCCACCTAAGCTCTAAGATATTTTCCATGGATGCAAACACCGCATCTACTTCTCCGTAGAACAGATCCATATCGCTGTACATATCCTCTAATATCATGTTGATCGTATTGCACCCATCGTAAAGCTTTGCGTAGGCAGATTTGATTTTGGATGCTAAGAACGCTGCTTCCCGCACTTCCTGAGTAATCCTATGTGTACTATCTTCCAGCTCCACAATCACTAGATACTCTTCTAACCTCTTTAGAACAGTGGGTCCAAGTGAAACCTTGAACTTTCTGCCACCACCTACCCTATGAATTCTTACCACTCTCTCAGAGAAAAACCCGTCCGAAAGTACCCAGCTACTCCATTCGTCTATTACATCATCTGTTTGCCTTTCCACGTAGTTCCTTGTCTTTCTAATCTCAGATAGATGCACCATTCCGTCGTTCACCTCTCCAAAAAACAGCCTCAAAACCCTATCTACTTCCGTAAGCAAGTCACGGAGTATGAGGATATTTGGCACTTTGCTGCAGCAGTCTTCACAAAGAGATGAAAAGCCTACATTTACAATGGAGTTCAAGTACCTGATAATCATCATTCTACTGTTGAGCGTTCTTCTCGAAAATGTGTCAAAGGAATTGAAGAAACGGAACATCTCCATGATCTTGCACAATTTTGAAAACCTTTCTCCATCCTCCTCCCCAAGTAGTACAGACAAAACTTCACTATCACTTTCCCCTAAAAGAGCTAGCCCAGCCTCATTCACCCTTTCAAAAACTGCATTGAGGACGTCCGAAGCAAATATCTCCTGGCTGTGGAACGAAATCTGCGATCTGATTTCGGGATCAAAAATATCTTTTGCCATCCACGCTACCACAGGCTCGTCACTTGGATCCCCCACTTCTAGTACAGTCTCCTGTAGTAACACTCTGTGCTCTGCTTCACAATCCTTGTCCTTAAGACCTTCAGGCAAGTCAAAAAGGACCTTACCAAGTCTCTTGAATGACCAGGTAAAGAGAACAACTCGTTTGATGCCCTCAAATTCGGCATAGAACCGTTCTAGGCGCTCTCTTCCTCGGAACTCGTAGAATAATGACGATTCAAAGGATCCTACTTCGGACTCTTCTTCCTCCATAGAGGTTGAAAGTGAGGACATCCCCTCTATGCAACGTATAAGTAGCTCATCAAAACATTCTATTAGCCCTATAGACATGTGCTCGTTCACATGGTCCATTATTAACCCGACCAAGCGGTCCATTTGGACCAAAATTAGCTTTCTAGCCATTTTTGATTGCTTCCCAATACTCTTGCTGATCATCTCTATAGCATTTATAGTACAATCCTTAAATTCGTATAAACTCTTTGGAAAGTAGATCCCGCTGAAGTCTATGTCTTCATAGAACCCGTAGAGCCTTTTCCCAAGCTCAAAGTACTTGTCTGAAGACAATAAGCTGTCCAATGTTGTTACAATAACAAACCTCCCACTTTTCCTCAAGACATCATGAGCAAATCTAAATACTTCATACTCTCGGAATTCTCTTATATAGCACATAGACATATAGAATCTGCACCAGAAATCCTTTTCTTCACAAAAGCCGTCTCGAGTAGACCCTGTAGACTCATACAGCCTTCTTATGCAGCTAACCCATTGCTCTCCACTCCTATGGATAAGGTCCATTTCACACTTCGAAAGTAGTTTTTCTGGATCAAGCCCATTCTTAAGATCGTTGGCATACTTCTCATAGATCTTGGAAACATCCTGCGTTTCCATGTTCAGACATGGTCTTGCACTGCTAGCTTTCTTGTTTAGCGCTCTGGCCAAGTGGCTGGCATGATGCCCTAGCAGCCTAAGCGTCCCGCCCATCGAAATGGGCATTGCCTCTTTCTTGGCCCTAGATATTATTGATGGTATTATGAAGCTAGACATTGCGTCTATCATGAACTCATGCGAGCCCTTGAAAATTAGAAAGCCATCTTCCCGATGCTTAATCATGCAATCAGCATCACCTGGAACCTCACCTCTATACAAGCTTGCTCGACCGTTGATGTCGATTACACATTCGCACGGGCTTTCAAGAGACTTCAACTTCTCTCCAATTCTATTGATTTCCTTGTAAAGTGTATTGTTTATGTCCATTGGAGGGTGTGTGATGACCAGATATGAGGACCTTAAGAATTGATAGATGCGCCCCCGAGAATGGATGTCCAAGGATTAAGGAAGGAGAGAGAGGCCTGCATCAAAGAAAGGGGCTTGCTTGCGGATGAGATGGATTCCTTCATTGTCGACCACTTAGAAGAGATAAGAGAGGCGCTAACAATGGAAGATGTTACGGCTAACAAGATATCTTCGGAAGAGCTTCTAATGTTTATCTCCTGGAGAGTCTCTAGGCTGGTGAGGTCAATAAGAGACAAAAAGATAGAGATTCTCAGCGGTCTAATTGGGAAGGGGATGGACTGCGAGTGTCTTGAAGACATTCTGGCTGCAGAATACTGCTGCAAAAGGATTCTGGCAAATGATCCTGCTGAGTGCCCTGTGCTAGATGCAGATGTATACATAGATACAAGAAATGGGGTTGTTGATATAAAGAGCGACAGGTTCCAAAGGGTCGTAGTTGGTGCAGATAAAGTCATTTATAGATCGCTGGAAAATCTGTTTTCCGAGGCATTTCACATGAAGGTTTCTAAGGAGCTGATGCTGTCGTATACACTCAATGTGAAGCTAGAGATGGGGCTGGAAATGTTCAGGGGCCTCTATGAAAAGCCTTTGGATACTTTGAAAGCATTGTCTTCCTATAAGCACTACAAAGAAAAGGGAATTCCCATACTTGCTAAGAAAGATGGAGCGTCGCATGACCTCCTAGAAAAAGTAAGAGCCAAGATCGAGAAGGAAATGGCTGGCATAATTGAAAAAGAGTTTTCTGACGAAAAGAAAGCACTTCTTATCAATTATCTGCTTGTGATGTTTGGAGGGATTGGGTCCGACCTCGACCTAAGCTACTTCGATGGTAAAAAGGAAGCATACATGCTGGAGTGGAGAAAGTTCGAAACCAATACCTTTACTCAAAATATAAATACAAGCTAGTACATGACGTCAGCATAACTTAAGAAGAGATCCGTTCACACACTTGCTTCTGGACCTTTGGGCCTTTTGGAGCTGCCTCTCGTCATATGTGAAAATAAACTCGTTCCCGTCTATCCTCAGCATCTTATATGCAGAAAGAGTTCCTACTATGTCATCCTCGGATATGTGGGTTTCCTTAGAAATCTCTGCAATGCTTGCTTTGCTATGTCTTGATAAGTACTCGACAATCACCTCCATCCAATATGTTCTGTAGCTGAGCAGCCCGAGATCGCTCAAAGGCTTTTCCGGTCCGGAAATCATATTATCTCTTTTGCTAAGAAGATAGGAAAAGTCTATCAGAATCTTTCCATATCCTTTTCTTTGCTCAAAGGGGAGTGTCAGAATGCATGCAAGGTTGTATCCTTGCTCCGACATCTTCTCCTTTGAAAAGTATCCCACTATCTGGTACCCGTTGTCTTCAAGTCTACAAAGCACATAGAACATAAACACATCTACGTCATAGTAAAGAGACTTATGGTCCAGAAACAACTTTGACAACAACGATAGGTTTCTACAGTAATTCTTTTGTATGTGCCCATCGCACTCAAAAAAGCTCAGGTTTCCATCCCGATAGATTTCCCTGCCTGGTGGATGGCGGAGTTTGCATTGCTTTGCATGCAGAACTAGGTTATCCATTGTGTTGAAGTAATACAAGCAAAACTCGCATATGTAAACAATGTCACTCTCTGCTATTGCCTTTGGATACGGCGAGAAGTACCAGGCATCAACAAGGTGATTTCGAAGCATGATCTTCTTGACATTCTTCATTCTGAACTCCTCATCTTGCGGCGGCCTCTCCAGCTTGGGCTCCTCCTCTTTCATCCCGTCCTCCTTTTCAGAGGCTCTTCTCGACTTCTCTGCCTTCGTTTTTTCCGTCTTCTTCTTCTTTGGAATCTCTATCTGGCTTGGATCGCTCAGATCTACCATGGATCCATCGACCCATTCGTCAAGCCTTCTGTTTAGCTCCATATAGTGTACATAGAACTCAAGCCCAGACTGGCCTTCTCTTCTCCCCAGAATCTCCGCTTTATATATCTCTTCCGTCGCATTTACAATCTTCTTAACAGGAACCTTGAATCCTACATGAATATCCTCAAGCCTCATAGGCTAGATGTCTGCATGCAAATTTTTAGGAAATCGGTTCTTCCCTCCAGATGAGGGATCTAAAACAAGAGGAGGAGAAGGAGGTTCTCAAGAAGCTTAAATTCTTTATTGGCGATAACGTACACAAGATCCTTTCTGGGGAAGACAAGCTGTTCCTCCACAACCAACGTGTTATGCTTCTTCCAGAGAAGATGAGGGCTGCAACATCGATGATATCTAGAAAGAATCTTGTCATAGCAGGGACTGTGATAGGTAAGTTCACCAAGAGTGGGAGCTTCAGACTAGGGATATCGTCACTTAATTTCCTCTCCCGATGGGCAATATATAAGATATGGATCAAAAACAGTGCAGAGATGAACTATGTGTACGGAAACAACTCGCTAAAGTCCCACATATTCCGGAGCTCAGAAGGGATTCCTATAAATGCAGGTGTCTTTGTATTCAACCAGAACGATGTTCCTCTTGGGTTTGGGATCACTGCTTTGACTCCCCAAGGCTACACCAACGCAAAAGGACATGCACTTGTGCTACTGAGGCAATCTGACACAGGGGAATATGTCCGCAACGAGGGAAAGGTGTGATATATATAAACGTTTCCTTTACTAAAGCTACTTTTACTTCTTGGTCCTGTGGTCACAAAGGCCTTATCTACATTTGCCGTTATTTGTATTTGCAATGGAATAATCCTGGCGCGATGTCTTCCAAGAAAGAAAAGCTTTTGAAGAAATACTTGGAAAAGAAAAAAAAGCAAAGAAGCAGAGACGATCTGTATGCGCAGATAGCTGCACTGAGCAGGCCCAAGGAGCATGGTGATGGTGAGAAAAAGCCTGGTGGGGAAGGCCCAGGGGTGTTTGAAGAAGTCCAGTACGATATGAGTGATGTATCGACCTCAACAACAGAAGATCTTCCGCAAAACTTAGAGAATGAAGATCCTCCATCTGTAGTGATGGAAGTGCCTACTGCATGCGAAGCCACAGAGGACTTGGACAGGGAGGATGCTATCTCCATGTACCTATGGGACTCTCACGTGAGGAATGTCCATGAGGAATATGCAGACGCCGCCACTTCTCCTGAATATGAGGGAGTGGTGGAGTGCAAGGACATTTCTGAATTCTCTATTACTGAGGACGGAAATGCCTGCATTGCGGAGGATGCAAGGAAAGTTGTGAGGAGATATGATACAAAAACCCTTGAAAATAGAAGAGAGGACATCGAAGAATCAAGAAAGGCCTTACCCATTTATTATGAGAAGGCCGAGATTATATGTGCTGTCCGGGCATCGCCTGTGGTTTTTGTTACCGGGGCGGCAGGATGTGGGAAAACAACACAGATTCCCCAGTTTCTCTATGAGGGAGGGCTTGGAACGGAGGGGATGATAGGTGTTACGCAGCCAAGGAGAATATCGGCAATCTCGATATGTGCCAGGATCAATGAGGAAGCAAACGAAAATCTTTGTGGATATAAGATTAGATATGAATCGACTGTTACTCCGGAAACAAAGATTAAGATGATGACGGATGGGGTCCTGCTTAGGGAGATACAGGAGGACTTTCTTCTGTCGAAGTACTCTGTCATAATCATCGACGAGATCCATGAGAGAAGTGCTAACATTGATCTTTTGATTTCGATTATTCCAAGGATCATGAAGGTTAGAAAGGAAAGAGGGTGCGAGCTTAAGCTGGTTTTGATGAGTGCCACCGGGGATGTGGACGAGCTCAGGGGATTTCTCGGAGATATTACGGTCTTTGTGTGCCCTGAGAAGAGATTCCAAGTAAGCACGTTCTATGAAGAGAAGACGCCGGAGGATTACCTGAATGCAGCATATGAAAGAGTAAGGAAAATAGTTCTTTCTGGATCTGGGGCCAGGAAGAAAAGGAGAGTGAATGGAGGAAAGATTGATATGATAGGGTCTGGGGTCTCCAACGACGCATCTGCCTCGATCCTTGTTTTTCTCACCAGCAAGCAGGAGATATATCAGCTCAAAAGTAGGTTAGAAGGTTCCGGGATGGACATAACAGTACTTCCCCTTCACTCGTCTCTTTCGAAAGCAGAGCAGGAGGTTGTGTTCAACAAGACGCAGAACAGAAAGGTGGTTCTTGCCACTAACATTGCAGAGACAAGCATCACCATACCGGACGTTGTCTTTGTGATTGATTCTGGAAAGGTCAAGAACAAGATAGTGGATTCCGAGGGAGTTACGAGGTATTCCGTGGACTTCATCACAAAGTCCAGTGCGATTCAGCGAATGGGGAGGGCAGGAAGGACTGGGCCGGGGATATGCTACAGACTGTATTCTGGAGAGGCCTACGAGAGGTTCTATGAATCTCCGGAGCCACAGATTTTAAAAGAGCCTCTTGACAGCATTGTTTTGAGTCTCATGTCCTTAGGAATTGGAAATGTGCAAGCATTTCCATTTTTATCCAAGCCAAGAAGGGCAAGCATAGCCAATGCCATCACCCGTCTTCAGGGCCTAGGTGCTGTCGACAAGAACTTACATCTAACGGATATGGGAAAGAAGATGTCAAGATATCCCATAGAGCCCAGGCTTGCAAGGTTGCTTTGCACACAAGGCCTTGAGGATATATTTGCTGAGATCCTTGCTCTTGTCAGCCTGATTTCTTCTGGAGCCGAGATAAAAAGAAACAGCAACAACAAGAAGTATTTTGAAGGCTCGAAGAGCGACTTTCTTGTCCAGCTGAGTATATACAAAGACTTTTTAGGAAGTAAAAGCAGAAGAGCATTCTGTGTAGAGATGGGCCTGAACTACACCACTGCAGTTGAAACGATGAAGATGATGAAGCATCTGCTAAGAATGGCTGGATGGCCGGCAGATAAGGATGTATCCCTAGATCTATCACAGGATGTGTGCCTGAAAATGAGGAATATGATATACAGGAGCTTTGCTGATCATCTAGCAATCCCGCTGTCTGGATCACATTTCTTCCACAAGGAAGAAGTTGTCCCATCAAGAGACAGTATCTCTGTTAACAACGACGACTTCGTCGTATTTGACACGCTAGTTTCCACCAAAGGCAAGCTATATATGAAAAATGTCACAGTTGTCGAGAAAACCTGGTTCTGAAGGGTTTTCCTCCAAGCTCCGCACTCATACTTAAACACTTAGTTTATTACTACTTACGCTTGTGTTTCTTTCTGGGCTTATCTCCTTTCTTTCCACTTTCTAGAGGTTTGGCAAACTTCTCGAACTTAACGTTCCTTAACTCGGACATCCCAGGTATTTTTTCCAAGAAGAAGAGCTCTGCCAGCGAGTTGAAGTCCAAGCCCCTGTAGTCCAGTATGTATGACACGAAGTGCTCCTTGTAAGACCTTATATATGAAACAAACGCCTTGACAGAAAGCTTCAGAAGGTCGGGGTCAATCTTGCCCTTCATATCATCATGAGAAATGGTAGGCTTCACCTTGTAGCTGCCCTCCATCACAGGAATGCCTTTAATCTTCAGGAATTCCGTATAAGCCTTTTCGTTTGGCATCACAAAGAGAATGGACTCTCCCTTGCACCCGTTCCTGGCCGTTCTACCACTTCTATGAACTATGCTGCTGTACTCCTTCGGAATGTCGAAGTGTACAACCAAATCCACATCCTTGAAGTCTATTCCCCTTGCAGCAACATCCGTACAAAAAAGAAGGCCGTTTCCCTGGCAAAACTCCTTATAGACATTGTTTCTTTCATCTTGGGACATCTTCCCATGTATCTTGCATACGCTCCCAAGCCCAATCCTCGAAAGTAATCCAAAGAAAAAGTCAACCTCATTGCATGTTGCAAAGAAAACAATACATCTTCTACCGCTCACAATGTCCATCAGAGCAAATAGCTTTTCCATGGGACTCAAAACAATGTACTCAAGAAGAACAGGCATTGCATTGTTCCCCACTTTAATGCTGACAGGATTCCTCAGAGAAGCCCTCGAGAGTTTATCCACCGAGTCGTTAATCGTTGCAGAAAACAGTCCCGTAACTCTGTTCTTTGGAAATTTCTTGATCAACTGCATCAGTTTTTCTTCAAACCCAAATCCTAGTAGCTTGTCGGCCTCGTCGAGAATAAGATGCCCGATCCTGGAGAACTTCTTTATGTCTTTGCTGACAATCTCCAAAAGCCTTCCAGGCGTTCCAACAGCAATGTGGAACTCTCCCTCCATCTTCTCATAGTCCTTTTCTATGCTCATTCCACCTATAAAGCACTCGCAACTCACGTCAAATAGCTCTGCCACTTCCTTGATCTGTAAAGCAAGCTCCCTGGTGGGCGTAATAACCACTGCAGCAACGCCTGCCCTTGCATCCTCTCTTACATCATATATGCAGCTAAGTATCGGAACAAGAAACGCCATGGTCTTCCCTGTACCTGTCGGGGACTGAACCACCACATCCTTTCCTTTTAGCATCTCTGGAACACACATCCGTTGAACATCAGTCATCTCCCCAAACCCGTTTGCCTCAACTTTCTCCCTCAGCCTGCTGTTAATGCAAATATCCCCAATTCCCTTGGTGTACATAAAAACTGGGACGGGCCTCAACGGATTCAAAAATAGAGCCCCAGAAATTCATAACTCTCTTCTTAAAACCTTTATTACCACTAGCCAGCTGCAGAGTTGGCCCATTTCTTCAGTATCGAGTTGTATTTCTTAAAAACAGAGCGGGAGATAATTCCGTCCTCGACCAATAAATAGCCGTACTTGAACACTATGTCCATCCTAATGCTCGGAGGGCATTCCCCAAACCCTTGTGCAATAAGGTCCATGAGCATCTCCTGCTTTTCAACCTCCCTCATGTGGCCGTCGAGAATGCCAAAGAACATAGAAGCCCTTATTGCTGATCCGTCTATATCGTTAAAGTCTATCATTTCTACCAAAAACATCGAAAATGCCTCTATAAGATCAAGATCCGAGGCATTCCGCACTATTCTAAGGAGGGTTATTTGCTTCACTACATCATCCATGTCTAATCTGTCCAAATCCTCTCGCTCAACTATGGACAGCAGATATACCACTACATCGTCAAAGAACGACGTCCCTCTCTTGGGCTCCTTTTCCTCATACACGTCCTCGTCAACCTCCTCCTCTAGATGGTTGTAGTGGAAGACCCTCCCCTCAGAGAAGACTATGTGATCAATGAAGTCTTCCTTTATCGAGACATCGTCCCATATAATACATCTGTCTATATTTCCTCCAATAAAGCACCCGTGTCCTACAACAGAGTTCTTGATGAAGTGATTCATCTTAAACTTCAGGTCACATCCAATAACTGTGTTAGATATGGGCTCGTGGAGTTCCATATCAGGGATATCGAAGAAGAAGTTGCTCTCAACCTGCACAAAGTTTCTGAGATCCCTGGAGTTATGGCACTTGAACCTAAGCAGGTCCACGGCCTTGCCCTCCCTGACATCCTCATTGAACTTAAAGTAATCGTACAGTGTAATAATCTCTCTGCTATAGAATCCATTCATCCTTTCAATGCTGAGATGCTCCAGTCCTCCAGAGATATCCATGTCGCCCTGCCGGCAGCACATTATCTTGAGATTGTAGGCATTGAACCCAAGAATCCCCCCGACAAGATCCCCAAGAGTTCTAAAGTCGAAGTTCTCAGTAAATAATGGGAATATTGCCGACGACACCACTGCTATTGTTGGAGACGACAGGCTGGCCGTAAACTCAATGGTCCCGTCGTTTTCTATTGCGCCTTTGACCTTCTCGCTGTCATACTTCTCATTGATGCACTTGTTATAGAAAATAACCTCGCTGCCTTTGAATCCATACAAATGAGATACCTTGCTATTACTTTCGTTGGGGTGTAGAAAAAGAGTCATGGCAAAGCTCTTGTCCTCTCTATGCTTATTAACAATGCTTCGGAGCGGATAATTTGTGTAGTGGTTTGCATATATAACTAGCAAGTCATCAAACTCAAACCCATTGTCATCAATGTGCCTCATCAAATCCCCTAAAGACTTCCCATCACACCCAAGAGAAATAATGTTCATCCTCTCATCAAGCTCAGTCCTTCTGACGTAATCCACAACTTCCTCACAGTCGTTCCCAGCAAGAATCACATTGAGAAATTTCTGGTCACAAAGACTCGACAAAACATACTCAATCAGAGGTATGTTTGCAACAGGAAACAAAGACAGGTTTTTCTTGAGATTCGTCATCTCCTCTGGAATGTGCTTTGTTTCATAGAAGTCGCATATCAGAAGTACTATCTCTCTGTTTTCTCTTATAAAGTTTTTAATGTTCCTAGTTTCCATCAAATTGAAGGGCCTGAGGGTTGCTTTTTGTTTATCGCCTAAACGTGCCATTGGCCTGCAGTCCATTCAAATCAGTTACACATTCAATCACTCCATTTGCACCTCGGTCTTTCTGACATTGCATCAAGCAAGGCCGCCCTACATGCCACAAAAGGACAGCATCTTTCCAGCCACAGACATATTTTCCTAATAAGTCAATCCTCTCAAACTCTACCCTTTTCCTCTCAGCCTATGGGCCCTTCAACCTTTCTCTGACCTTTTCTGCCTTCCTGACAACAGCCTCAGGAACCCCGGCCATCCTTGCAACATATAGCCCATGGGAGTCCCGGGATATGCCGCTCATGAGTTTGTACAGAAACACAATGTCCTTTCCTTTGACTACAGAGCCCATGTACCCATTGCTGACTCCCTCGACCTCCTCAATTATTCCATGGTAGTGCGTTGAAAACAGGACATGGCACTCCTTCTGCTTGAGGTACTCAAGAACCGCCCTAGCAATACATTCTCCATCCTTAGTTGAGGTCCCCCGCCCAAGCTCGTCCATCATCACAAGCGAGTCTCTTGTCGAATGCTTCAGTATGGTGGCCGTCTCCGCCAGCTCAACCATGAAGGTCGACTCCCCCTTCGCCAGATTGTCTCGGGCCCCTATTCTTGTGAAAATCCTGTCGAAGAGAGGCGTTTCCATTCTCTCGCAGCACACATCCATCCCAACCTGACTGAGAATCACGTTGAGGCATATCGTCCTCAGCAGTGTCGACTTCCCTCCCATGTTGGCGCCAGTAAGCACAAGTATCCTTTTCTGTGCATCGTAATCGTTTGCCACAAAGTTGGAATGTATCGGACTCGACATCCCAGAAAGGCACAGCTTCTCAGAAAAGACAGGCGTCGATGCCCTGTTCCGCTGAGAAAATATTGCAAACGAAAGATAGCAATCTATGCTGGCAAGCTCGCAGAACATTTGACGGAAGAAAATGGCATGTGGGAGAAGCATATCGATGGCCCTCCTAAGTAGCGACCCCTTGGACTGGAATATCCTCTCCTCACATTCCACATATCTTTCGACGAGCTTCTTCAGATCTCTAGAGTAGTATCTGTTGGTGGTTTTGGTTGATGACATTATATAGTAATCAGAGGGAGCCTTGATCTCCTTGGGCACCTCTATTTGGAATATCTCCTTTCCTATGTCTTTGAACCTAATTGATCCGAGCTTCAGCCTGTCCCTTTGCTTTTGTAGGTATTCATTCAGGTCATTTTCGATCCTTTCTTTCTCGCATAGGAGGTGGCACAGCTCGTCCTCGTTATGCTCTCCAGGAGATATCTCCGCATCAGTTACATCATAGACCTTGCGATGCCATCCAAGTATTTCGTTTATTTTTCGGGAGCATTCCTCAGACCTTTCAGCCACCGCCTTGGCATTGACGCATTCGCTTTCTCTCATCATCTGCCCTAAAGTGTCAAATGCCTCTCTACAAGTATCAACACATACAATAAACTTACTTAGGTCTTTCGCTAAGGGATTTCCATTGTAGAGCTTTGACAAAAGACGTTCTCCATCCCCTATCCTTTGAAGTGTATCCCTTAGCCTTGAAGTCTCCATCCCCTTGAACATTTGCCCCATCTCCTGCCTCCGCACAATATCATCTTTCTTCACCAAAGGTGCCATTACCCATTTCCTCAGCAGCCTCTGCCCTCCAGGCGTACTAGTAAAGTCAACAGCCCTGAAAAGCGTCTTCTCGCCAGTCCCGTTGTAGTTGTTTTTGAATATTTCCATGTTCCGAAGCGTAATGTCATCGATAATCATAACACGTGATTTGTCTTGAAGTTTCGAGATCTTCACATTCTCTAGAGCATTGCCTCTTCGAAGCCTTTCCATGTACTTCATCAGATATTGGAAGCACACATACTCCCTTTCGTTCGAAAACTCGTACTTCTTATTCGACACACACCCAGTTTTGTCAGGCACAATCCGCGGAATCCCTTCAATGCAAAAGTCTGCAATCATCTCCTTGACATCGTGCTGCGAAAGAATCGTCCTGATCTCATGTCTAGATCTGTCATCGCAGAAAGATGAAAAGTATATCTCCCCAATACTTGCATCATATAGCAAGACAGAGGTATGGATCTCTCCCTGGCACACCTCGGAATAGCAAACATCGTCCGTTGCAACACTCATCAGGTACATGGGAATTGCAGATTTTATGTAATCTATGTTGTATATCGTTCCCTGGGTGATAATCTCCTTGAGTTCCCGCTTTATTATCTTATCCTTCATTATTCCTCCCTTTTTACTCTTGCTCATCTCATCTCTCTCTCTTATTTGCTTCCCAATCATGTTCTCGCTTTGATCAACTCTGGCAATCTTGTATCCATGCTCCAGAAATCTCCTGGCCCAGTAGTCAAGGCTGCTCTCAGGAAACCCAGCCATCTTCATGTTAACCCTGTCTGTTATCCTCAGGTCAAACAGTTTTGCACCGATAAGTGCATCGTTCTCATATAGCTCATAAAACTTTCCCTTCTTAAAGAATACAATGGTGTCAAAGTGATCCTTCTTTATGTCCCAGAACTGCTTTTCAAAGGGCGTAAACCTGCTATACTCGTCATGCGGTATAAAAAGAGTCGAGGGATCGTATCCTTCGTCCCCTCTTTTCCTTCCATTCTTATCTCTAATGTTCTCCATAAACCCGTATCTCCTCTCCTTATCTACTCCCCTCCTCTCGCCTCCTTCCTCTCTATCGTCTGTTTTGCCATTGCTTCCCTGTGGAGCTTCCATGTCACTTGTGCTTGCCCATTCCTCTCCAATACTTCTTTCACTCCAGCTTTCAGGACCTAAAGCTTTGCACATCCTTTTGGTACCATGGTGGTGCATGGCCCCTGCATCGTTTCCGGCATTTTCAGCCTCAAATTCTTTCTTTGAAGCCTCATTAGAACATTCTTTTTTCTCCTTTGAAACTTCAAAGTAGTCAAACAACGTCTTCCTCCCCTTCATTCGCGGTCTTTTGCTATCGAAAATTTATAAAGGCCTAGGGCTCCTTCCAATCACACTTGCAACTAGGATAAGCACGATAAAGATAGCTATAGACATTAACTCAAAACTCATTCCAGAAGCATGTCCAGACAAAAGCACATTTACAATTACAGTAAGGGTGGAGAGCAGATGCTCCCTGAACAGCCCCATGGTATCCTTACCGACACAGCTGTTTATGCATGGGCAGTGATGATCAAACGCCAGGACACATCTGCTGCAAATAGAACAGTGCTTCGTCCCGCTAGCCTTCCTTTCCAAGCATGTGTAGCAGAAGTTTTCTATCTCATACTCATCCTGATCTACCATCGTAGACACTAGCTCCCTTATCTCGCTGTATGTTCTCACGGTACCAAATGCCGGGACAGACAGAAACAGACGAGAGAGGGTGAAGAAGTAATTGAACGCATAGACGATATGTTCGCAGCTTTCCTCAACCGCATTGCAGCCAATGTAAAAGGAATAGAATAAATTAAGGTACATAGGAAACCTTGTGCGGGCTATTCTCCCCCAGAAGATCAGGAACATTCCAACCACCCCAATCTGATACATCTTCCCAAGGAAAAGAGACATCCCATGGACCCCCATAGACAGCCCCTCGAGCACCCATTCATTATGCTCTCTTTGCACTACATTTGCTTCTAAAAATCTTTGGACGCATCTTGCACCTTTTGTCTTCGCATACATCCACAATGTTCTATTCTTGGTGTCCTTGGCATTCACATCAGCACCATAGCTCAAGAGTAGAGCCATCCCAAGAACATCATCAAACCTGGCGCATGTATGCAAAAGCCCCAGGCCACTTTTATTGACATATGCGATGTCCGCACCGTTCTCTATGAGGAGCTTCATAACCTTATAGTTTGAGTTGTAGAGTGCATAATACAGGGGGGTGCTGTCCAGTACACCTCCAACACTATTGACGACATTGCGGTCTTCTACCAGCCTTCGGCAAATGTCCAGATTGTTGTACATAGATGCCCAGTGGATTAAGCCTGTTCCATCAGAAAACCTATAATTGTTTGGAACAGCCTCCAGGGACCCTGTGTTGTTTGCCATCAAGGCAGCCTTGATTTCCTCATCGTCCATAAAATAAACAAAGCAGGCAAATATAACATCCTGGAGGTGAGGAATGCTGCAGCTCTGCGAGGAGTGGCCGAGAGGCTAATAAAAAGATATTCTCAAAACCCTATGATACATGATGAAAAGACTCTTCTGAAGGCCCTGGAACATAAAAGCACCGAGGAGAGGGAGCTTTTTTCTTCCATGTGCTCTGTTCTTGGCCTCCAGTACTTCTCCGAAGAAAGCAGCGTTCTGTCACACACCTTTGCGAGTCCGTCGTTCGTCATAGACATATCTGAATCAAGTGCAAGGATAACCTTTGTTGACGAAAGCTTCTCAAGATGCTTTAGGTATGTTGAGTTCTTGCTGTCCCAGCACCTTGAAAAAAGCAAGATGGTTGACTTCTACTTTTACCTCAGGATGTTTGTCCGAATGGAGACAGGGCATGGAGGGATTCTTGAAAAGGACACCACAGATATTTGCCACTGTGTTTTTGACGGGAAGTATTGCATAAACCCGTCGTTCAAGGACGTGGTTGTGGCAAGTGCTGATGGAATATACAATATATATAGACACAGGTTTGAATATCATTTGTACACAAAGGAGTTTATCCTCCCCATTCCTACGAATGCCCTGCCGGAAGATGAGGGATGTACTTCTCTAGTGGGAGAGAATGCAAACGGAAGGGAGGTAAATGCAAGAGTAAGCCTAAATCTGGCAAGGTACTTTGGTCCTGAGGCCTTTAGCCGGGAAGTGTTCAGGGCGCTTCCTCCTGGAGACTTTTACTGGAAAGGAGCAGTGGGGAAATACTCAGAGGTACTTGTGCAGAAGGACCTTGCCGTGTATGCCGATGGGGGGTTGCACAGAGATGCATCCTTCCTCATGAAGCTTGGAAAGAATCTAGACTTCTGCTTTAACTTCCTTGGGGACTAAGAGCATCCTTTCTCTTTGGAGTGCCCTGGGACTTGAAGGTCTATAGAAAGGCTCCCCTAACTGATGATGTTGATTGTAGATGGGATGCGTCTGAGAATGAACTCGATTATAGAGCTGTGTGTACTTCCAGACATGAACGTCCACAGCAGAATGGTTGATTTAAGTAGGCAAGTGAGCAAGCCTGTGTTCTTTGACACAGTTGGAAATCTTAGATTCGTGGCTGACGCCCTATACATTTTGAGCTATAGAAAGCTCATAAAGGCACTTCTGTCACTAAGGTCGAGGAGGGGATTTGTGCTTTTCATGGACTCCATTTCGTTTCTTGCAGACAAGTCTGTGACGAACCTTCAGAGGGTCTATAACGTCTTGTGGATGTTGATATACGAGAACGATGCCACTATTGTTGTATCGAATCATTACAAGATTGTTAGCAGCATGGGCGGTGTTAAATTTGTGCCCAGGCTTGGACAAAGATGGAAGATGATGGTTAGCCACAGAGTGATGTATGAGTATGAAGGGAATAAGGTTGTTGCAAGAGTCTATAGCGATAAGTTGTTTGAGTGACCATGGAGATTGGGCCTCAGATATTGGAAGAACAGAACGAAGCTTTATAAAAAATAATTCACAGGACCCCTGCGTCTGATGTTTTAGATCTTGCGCTTAAAATTGCCGATGATGAGAGCTCTTAGCTTAGGCTTGCCAGCAGGGACAAAACCCACCCTCTGCAATGTCCATATGATGAGAACAAAAGATGTCTCTGAGGCGCTTTGAACTTAACATTTCTTTCCTGGAACATGGAGTCTTCTCATAGACAAAATGCTTTAATAGTCATCGCCTCTTGTAAGGATTTCTTTCCCGCTTTCACTCAGGTACACTGTATGCTCGAACTGGGCAACCTTGCTGCCGTCGATGTCGTTAAGGGGAGGATACGGAGTGAAGAGCCCCATCATTGTGAGCAGATTCACACTCTTGAGTGCACTTCCTTCCACTAGATTGTAATAGTCCAAATGCCTGGGGCTGAAGGGGAGAGTTCCAAACGAATCCCTGACGAACTCGTAAACCTTTATCAAATCCTTGTTGTAAAGCTTTCTGCTCTTGTGTGTATTTATCATAAAGTGCGAGCATGGAGACCTGTCGTTTATGAAACCCTCTCCAGTTGTTGCAAATGTCTCCACTGCATAAAATGTGTCTCCTGTGATTCTAGTTGGGTCCCTATTATTCACGGCTGGTATAGAAATCCCTCCATGAATCTTGAACTGAGATATGGAGTGCCCATGGAGATCTGATACCGGCCTGATCGCCCATTTCTTCCCATCCACCTCCATTTCATAGCTCGAGATGACCTCATTGATATCTCTGCCTATGTCACAGACCCTTGCATCTATTCCCAATGACCTAATTCCGGTTTCTGTACCTTCTTTGGCAGCCATCAGCAGAGGCTCGAACTCCTCCTTGAATGCAATCGTGAATGCAGAGTCCATTATCCGACCATTGGAATGCGTCCCAAAGTCGATTTTCAAGACATCGTTTTCGGTTAAGATAATATCCTTCTCACCTGGATTGACTGAGTAGTGTGCAGCACAAGAGTTCATTGACATCCCTGCAGGAAACCCTATTCCGTTGTTTCTTTCACCTGACAGGAGTATTCTTGTGGAATCCTCTATGGACTTCACAATCTCCAGGAGCGTCATTCCAGGCTTTATGATACTCTGGACCTTGTATCGCACCCTTCTGTGTGCTTCGGCAGCCCGGCGAGCATCTTGCAGGATGTCGGACTCTGTTGTGTTCTCTACCTCAGCATTCTTGGAGTCAAGCAACCTCCCTTTTCTGTAAGCACCGTCCCTTGGTAGGAATTCGATGGGAAGCTCTGCAGCCTGGTTCATTAGAATAAACTTCATTCTATGGGGTCTCAAATTCGAAGATTATCCACTTATCAGACAGATCATTAGACATCAACTCCAGTGAAGCCATGGCAGTAGAACTGGCCACTCTTTCTCGGGATGGGTCTCCTTGAATGTAGAAACATATTAATTTATTCATCAAAAAGCCCGTTCAAGACCCTCTCGGCCTCTAGGACCTCTCCTAGCTTCTCGTTGTATCTCTTATATCCCGTCTCTACAATAGTATCTGCAATCCTGGTTAAGGAATGGTCTTCCCCATTGTACTTGCGACAGTTTTTCTGCATGAGCTCCAAGTCTTCCAAGAACTCGCTGAACTTCCTGTACTTGTTGTGCCTCACCTTCGTCTTTATTGTTGTCAGGTCAATCGGATTGGATACAATCAAGGGGTAGTCGGGGAATTTCTTGGTGGATACAGGCCTATGGAATGCAACAGAATATGGAATTTGGAAGAATTGGGCAAGAAGATCAAGCATAATCTCTTGAAGATAAACCCTGGCCTTTCTCTTTTCTGCTTCAATCTTCTTCTTGGTCATCTTTGTTGCAGATGCAAACTTTGGGCAAGCCTTGTTTGTTTTCATGTGCCCAACCTGTCCGCAGTTTCCACATGTCAGCACTCCCTTCCTCTCCTCCGATATCCTTTTCTTTCGAGCCTTCAGATATGCCTTTATGACACGGGGGTCAGATATCTTTTCAATCTCCACACGCGTTGAATCCCCCTCGTTGTAGGTACGCTTGATAGTTATACAGGTCTCGTCAGACAGCATTGTCGCTTCACTTAGCAGATCGGGATTCCTCTTCTCTTCTTTATGTCTCCGAACAAGGAACGACTCATCAAATGGAATTTCCTCAACAGAGCTCAGAGATGCAAGTTGCTTGTTCCATATTCTATCTATCTCCTCCTTGTATCTCAGCTGGTGTTCATTGATTATCTTCCTGTTTTCAACCTCATTTCCTCTCTTCAGCCTGATCTTTCTAAAACTAAATCCCTCTCCTATGCCGGTGGGGTCTCCAGGCCCATTCAGCTCAAGGAGCCCTCTTCCATTGCATGCATTCACAAAGTTCCTGCTAAGGCACCACGGCGGCGGAACCATTTCCTCCTCGTTTTCCTCGTCGTCACTTTCAACCACCATCTTGTATCCAGAATCCTGAAGTTTTCTTTCTCCCGCCAACATGCTCTCGTATTGGCATATGTTTTCCGGCGTGACAAGCTTTCTGAGATCCTCCTCTCCCAGCAATGCAGAGCTCGGCCTCAACACCCACACATTGTCCCTTCCCTTCTTCACACAGTCTGCATACTCCTTCAGCCACTTTCTCTTACTCCCCTCGCTGAAATAGGGAAACATCTCATCCAGTTGTGAAATTCTAAGCTCCTTGTTTCCCCCCTCCTTGCTGTTGAATAGTCGGAATGCAGCAACCTTGAGTCTGTTCTTGCAGAATATATTTAGCTTCCTGGAATGGGGAGCATAGACCTCTTCTAGTGGAAACTGTTGTCCGACGCAATAAAGATTATCAATCCCCCTGTATACTAAGAACTCTCCATCAGGTGATGACTCCACTATGCATAGGTAGTCTCCAGAGCTGTGCTTGAAAACAGGTGCAATAAACAAGTTGTTGGTGAGTGCCTGTATAGACGTCCCAGGCGCAACATCCCCAAATCCAAAGAAGGGTGAAGGATCCTCCGGGTCCAGAACCGTGTATTGCGACTGGTCGGGCGCATACTCGTCCCTTGCATTGCTTTTTCTGTAATATATATTGAGTAGACTCACCATTCCAGAGTTCACAAGGAAGAACGGATCCTCCTCGGAATACTCAAACAGCGAGAATGGACTGCCATCCTTGATAGTTAACTCCCCAGACTTCTTTATAATGCTTTGGGCTTTGTTTCGTGTGCTCTCCATCGCCTTGAATCTTATCCCACTTCCACTCAGCACAAACCTTGGCCTATGGAAGTTTCTAAGCTCCTCCTTCGTGTGATTGTTCTTGTAAAACATCGGGTCCAGTCGTAGTGCAGGGAGAGAGTGCTGGACACCAAACGTCCCAAGACTGTTCTTTGCCTTCGATTCCTGCCCATAGTACTTGTCAAGCGATATGTTGTACTTTCCCTTCAGAGGCTTGTCCACAGAGAAAACCTCTTTCTGCTTCTTCTTGGGCCTTGCCTGCTTCTTCTCATCAATCTTCTCGAAAATCAGATTGGGATCCTCCAGATAGAGAGTGAGAAACGACTTGTGGTTCTTCAGGTCACTCTCATCCACAACCACATACTTCTCCCAGTCATCCTCCAAGATGCTGTCTACCAATTCAGTCGTTACAGTGTCTAGAGCCCCTGCAGATCCAATTCTGTCGGTGTCGTACACAATATTGTTTTCCCACTCAACAAGGTCAAATGGATACTTGATCTCCTCAACCTCCTCCAGTGAGTCCCTGAAGACCTTCCGCCTTGATATCTCCTTCTCAAGCTGCTTCCTTTTGAGATACTGCCTCAGCCCAGTACTCCTTGTGGATCCAGAAAGTGCCTGGAGTGTTGTGCTATTGTCCCTTGCGTATGTCATGCTGTTCCTGAACTTGGCTTGGTCATCCACCTCATAGCTCATCGACTCATTGGGAACCTTTCTCCCCTTGTACTTCCTAAGCTTGTATTCATAGGACTTCTCAATCACAAGCAAGTCCAAAAATCTTACGCTTGTTCCCTTTGCTTCCGAAAGCCCATCTTCTTCTTCCAGCAAGACTTCTCCCTCATCCGGCTCTGTCCTGCTCGAGCAATCGTCTAATTCTCTTTGCATCCCCAAATGTTTGGGGCTTGGTCGCCTTCCAATTCCGAATTGGTAGGACAAGATGTTTTTTCACTAGGCCCCCATGAGCACATCTAGCCAGGGAGACATTCCTCAGGAGTATATCAGCAACGAAAACCCGTTTGCATACATGAAGGAATACTCTGGGAGTCAGTCTCTCGATCCAGAGGTCAAGCTTCGGCTCAACGCTTTGCAGCAGATGCAACCCAAGTTCATTCCCCTTGGGATCAATAGTAGAATACTCAAGGCCGAGCAAACCATTAAAATCAAGGCCATAGTTGAGTGCCAGATAGAAAAGCTGCTCGATGAAGGAATGAAGCTTATAGACAGCAATGTCCCAGAAAGGGAAGAGGCCCTCAGAAGAAACGCAGATGATCCAAGGGTCCTCGATATCTTGATAAGCATAGGCAGGTTGAGACTGCTGAGCAACCAAGAAAGACTCAGAGAAAAGGTTTACTGTGCACTAAAGAGTATGGTACCACAAGACATGACAAATTCTATTGACTACTCCTCATCGATAAGCGAGGATTATCTTTCTGATGCAATGGAGTACGAGGAGCTGGAGGAGAAGTCCAACCGTGCCGAAACCCCAATGTCTGCAGGAGATTAAATCCTTAGCTGTATTTCTTCTCGCTGAACGCACACATCGACGATGTGATAAATCCTTCCAAATGATATATGCTTTTCATTCCAAATCTTATTCTCTCCTCATACTTCAAGGCGCTACGCGAAAGCGAAAGAAACATCTTGAAATCCTCTCCGAGAATGAGGTTGCGCAGAAGCTCAATAAGGATAGTTCTCGGCGATATGCATGAATTCAGAAGCGTGTAGAGGCTTTTTCTTATTTCAATCAGTCCCTCGGGCGTCTGGTTGGACTTGATTATGCTTGTAATTCCAGTGACGGCTAGTTCCCAATCAAGTCTCAAATCTTTGCCATTATCCTTTAGCCTTTTTGTCTCCTTGTCATTCATATTGAAGCAGAGTAGCTCAAGAATGCACAGGGCCCTTCTCATATTTCCCTCCGACGCCCTGCATATCTCCTCAAGTCTTTCTTTTGGTACGGCATAGTTTTCCTTTTCCGATATCATGCACATGTTCGACATTATATCTCCGTCGGAAAAGCTCGGGATCCTCAGAAAGAAGCACCTACTTCTTATTGGTTCTATCAGTCTTGAGAGTTCGTTGCATATAAGTACAACGCGGAGGACAGAGCTGTACATTTCGATCGTCCTTCTCAGTGCTGCCTGTGCTTCCAGGGTCAGCTCTTCTGCAGAGGTTATGGCAATAAGCTTGATCGGCGCCTTCTTGGCTCCTCCGAGCATTGACAGTATTGGTTTTGTCTGCCCCATCTCCTTGATTATGCTTTGTATGACAGCCTTGTCGTGATGACCGTATTGAGACGGTGATATCTCAACATACTCGTCAGACTCCATGTATGACACCTCTATCCTCTTCGTTCCGCTCACAACCTCCACTGTCCTGACCTTCGTCTCAGGGCTTCCTCCGTACAGATGGTTAACTAGGCACAGGAGTGTTGTTTTCTTCCCGCACCCGGACCTTCCATGCAGTATCATATGAGGGATTGTTTCAAGAGTGTAGCTCTTCAGGACGCTTGAAATCTCCTCCCGCCCGACTACACGGTCAAATGATTTTGGCCTGTACTTTTCGATCCATATCATCCAGGGTGCCGGTACCAACGGGCTTTTATTCGAGCCAAGCACCATACCGTTTCTAGAGTAGGCAGTACACATCTCCTTGATATCCACTCTCCAACCGCTGCTCTAGATTTCTACACAGTAAAATTAAAAGGCCATGGAGCACGTTGTGTGCGATGATGGAAGACGCAAGGGAGCGGAAACTTCAGATGGAGAAGGCGGGCCGGTGCAGAATACGGTCTACCAGATACCGTATGGTGAGTTTGAAGCCTTTGTCGAAAATTACTTTCCAGAGGTAAATGAAGAGAGATTTGCCAAGGTTGTTTCGAAAACAATAATAGATGAGGAATGGCTTAGAGATATAGTTGAGCACGAGAAGCGATGTGCCAGGGAGTCTATGATAAGAAGGCTTATCGGATGTCTTATAGATGATGAAGACGCTCCTGAGGAGCATTCTGAAACTGTCGACGGGGAGGGAGCTGTGGAGTTTGATGTAGAGGACTATCTTGAGGTGGAAGAAGCCTTGGAGTCCTTTTCCTCTGGGAATGTGGAGGATCTCGTTGGGCTATACAAGAAGCAGGTTAATATTAACAACAAAAGAAAGGAGATTCTCGAGAAGAAGCTGAGGGAGAGACTGGCCTATCAGGGATATTGGATGGTGCTCAGATCCATTGACTCTGAGATGGAGAGACTGCTTTTGAAGAAGAAAGGAAAGAAGAAAAGGAAGGATGGAGAGAAGGAAAAAATTAGAGAGATTTTGGAAAAGCGTAGCGAATTTATAGAGCTGTTCAAGGATGTTTCTGTGCTAGAGGACGACTACAGGAGCTATGAAGACCTGTTTGATCCTGAAGAGAATGTGGACTGCCGTAGACATGGAATAATGCCGTATGACTACTTCTCATGAGAATGGATGGGGGCTGGGAAAGGAAAACTCGGTGTCTACAGGAACCCCGGGATGAGTTTAGAGAAAAAGCTCATGAAAAGACTTGAGGGAGGGAAGTTTAGAATGCTGAACGACAGAATGTATCATGGGAAGGGGCTAAAGAAGAAGGACTTGAAGCTCTACCACGAGCTATATGAGGAGCAGGTGAGGCGATGGCCTGCTAACCCGCTTGATATAATAATTGAGAAGATAAAGGAGAGGGGAGGGGGGATGACGATAGCAGACATAGGATGCGGAGAGGCAAGGATTGCCGAGGAGTTTGAGGATGTGATTTCCCTGGACCTCCATCCTTCGAAGAAAGGGATAGTGAAGTGCGACATGAGCCGAAGGATCCCGTTGGATGACAAGAGCGTGGATATTGCAGTCTGCTGCCTAAGTATGATGGTCGAGAACATTGCGGTTCCTACAAAAGAGGTCAATCGGATACTAAAAGAAAATGGATACTGGTACGTGGCCGAGGTCAAGAGTAGGATACCTAGCATAAGGCACCTAGAGAAGAAGTTTGAAACGTTTGGGTTTGAGACCAAGCAAGTTGATGTGTCGAACGCACAGTTTGTTATATTTGTCTTGAAGAAGGTTCTTGACAAGAGCCCAAAGAGGCTTCCCCAGATTAAGCTGATGTCATGGTTGTACAAAAAAAGATAGGCATGGTACTGGGGCTGTTTATTGAGCTGGGTCACTTGTTGGAAACGCTGAAGAAGAAAACAAAGGCTGTTGAATACACCGAATAGTATATGAAAAACAGGATTGATGCCGAGATGGCTGAGACTGACATGGTGGAGCACTCGCTGCAATTTTTGTATCCCCTCCTCATTACAAACACATTGTTCATGACTATGAAGAATGCTATAAGGGTCATGATCTTTGCAGCGACATGAAGGACTTAAATTAAAATGATCACTTACCATTAATGATTCTGAAGTATAGTTTTCCCTTTCTTGCCATTGGCTTTGTAAGAGACACGAGTGCTGAGTATGTGACTATTGACATAAGAACCTGCCCTGCATAGAAGTATCTCTGAGCCATGAATATTGTGAAGATCAGTGCAAAGAGCGTTGTGATCTTTGAATTAGTATGGAGCACTTACCATTTCCAGTTTGTCTTTGACGAGCATTGTTAGGGGCTTCAGTCTGATTGGTTTGTTGACGAGACGTATGAAGGGATATCTTCGAGGCCTAACCGAAGGGAGGCATCTTTGAAATGGACAACTGCCGAGTGTCTGTGGCGAAATGAAGTAAAAAATATTTCCAGGATCCCTATGACACGAAGGTTTACCATGACGCCGAACTCCAGGAACTCCATAAAGACGCCTATTTCTGGGATAAAGGCTGTGCCATTTCCAAGGCACTCGATGGCAGCAGATGAGGTCAGAAGGCGAGACATGAGGATGGTCAGGGAAAAGGGATACAAGCAGCAGTGTGTCGATGGCATTTTTAAGTTTCTGGTGGAGAACGGATACGATGGGCAGGTATCGCAGAAGATTTTGCACAATCCGTCTTCAAAGGATTTCCAGAGTATATTCAAGTTTCTGTATGGATTTATCGATGACTTTGTGTTTTCCTCAAGGTTTGAGGACGAGGTTGTGATGGTTATGAAGAACCTAAGGTATCCGTACTGTGGAGAGATTACAAAGAGCCAGCTGAGTGCGATAACTCCACACACGTGGCCTGTGATTTTAAGCATGTGCAGCTGGCTTGTGGAGCTGATAAGCCACGGGGCCTCTCTCCTTGAGCAGGAGGAAGAAAGGAATGTCGAAAGCTGCTTCTTTGAGTATGTGTGTGATGGATATATGAGGTTTATGGAGGGAGACGAGGAGGACGGATGTCTTGAGGAGGAGTTTGAAAGGAAGGTTACCGAAATATACACTGGGATGTTTAGGGAGATTGATCGGAAGAAGGACGAGCTTAGCAGAATTGAGGAGATGATAGGCGAGGCGAAGAAGGTTTCTGAAAGCAGAGGGGAGTTGGAAAGAAAGAAGAGAGAGCTGACCGATGATCTGAACATGTTGATAGCCTCTGAGAAGCAGCTTGAGGGGAAGAAGAGGAAGTATCTGGGGGCTATAAATAGGTTAACTGAGGACATTATAAAGATTGAGGAGGAGATTGAGGGCCTGAAGGTCCAAGAAGATGGGCTGAGGGCACAAATAACAAGGCAGAAAATCAATCCCGAGGATGTGAGGGAGATGAACGAGGAGAAGATGGAACTGTTCAAGGAGCTTGAAAGGATGAAGCCTGAGAAGGAGGGGCTTATGAAGGAGGTGGGGGAGCAGGAAAGAGAAGCGCAGGAAAGGGTTGAAGAGTTGGAGAAGCTTTTCTTTGATCTTAAAGGCCTTCGGGACGAGATTTCACTAAGGATTGTGAGGGATGTGAAGGGAGGAGCAAGGGTGATGAATGAGGTGAGCGGAGAGATGTTTGAAAGTGGGATATCTGATGTGGTTATGGGGCTTGAAGAGGAGCTGAATGGCAAAAACGATGTTCTTGTGGCGGCCGAGATGAATAAAAGCATGCTTGAGGAGGGAAGATCTGAGAGGGAGAGTGTATCGAATGATCTGAACAGCAGGCTCAAGTACTGCAGTGACAAGCTTGTGATGGCTGGGAAGCTATATCTGGAGAAGAAGGAGATATCTGAGAGTGAGCAGAGGAAGAGCAAGACTGAGATGGAGCAGCTTGAGAATGAGCTCTTGAAGCTTAACCTGGAGTCCAACACGTCTTTGCTGATGAGCGAGCAAAAGCTGCAGAAGGCTAAGATAGTTCTCGACAGAACGCTCAATTCGATAAACTATGAAAGAGAGGAGATCAATAAGATGATATTCAGCTTCTACAATGCCGTTGTTGATGTGCATGCATCGATCCAGTCACAGATAGGCGACCTTCGGGCGTTGCTTAATAGATGAGGACTGCTGTTATCAATAAAGTAATGTTTCTTGGTGCAAGCATGGTAGCGGAGTTTTATTCTGCAATTTTTTGCCCTTTGAAAGAAGGTATGAAGAGGATTGATAAGAAGCCCAACAGAGGAAAGTTCCAGAAGGGAGGGAGGCCACCTAGGGGCGGTAAGAATGAGGGAAGAGGAAGGATGAATAATAAGAAGAAGGGAAGCGTGAAGGCTGGACTGGACAAGAAGATCCTGGTTGAGCCGCACAAGAGGTTTCCAGGGGTGTATGTTGGAAGGGGGAAGGAGGATCTGCTGCTTACAAAAAGTCTAGCGCCTGGAACCAGCGTGTATGGGGAGAGGAGGGTCAGTGTCGACGTTGAAGGGGAGAAAGTTGAGTACCGTGTTTGGAATGTCTACAGAAGCAAGCTTGCAGCCGGGATTGTGTGCGGTGTCGAGAACATCCACATAGGGCCTGGAAGTAAAGTGCTGTACCTAGGAGCCTCGTCTGGCACAACGGTTTCTCATGTGTCTGACATAGTTGGGAAGGACGGGATGGTATATGCGGTTGAGGTTAGCGAGAGGTCTGGAAGAGATCTGATCAACATGTCTATGAAGCGGCCGAACATTGTTCCCATAATAGAGGATGCTAGACATCCATCGAGATACAGAATGCTTGTACCCATTGTCGACTGTATTTTTTCGGATGTTTCCCAACCAGACCAGACAAGGATTGTTGCGCTGAATGCTCAGTACTTTTTGAAGGAAGGAGGGGGAGTGGATGTCTCCATCAAGGCAAACTGTGTCAATTCATCTATTCCCGCCGAGACCGTCTTTGCAGACGAAGTGAACATCCTCAGAAAGAGCAATATCAAGCCAAGAGAGCAAGTAACTCTTGAGCCATTTGAAAAGGATCATGCTCTGATTGTTGGAAAGTTTGTATTAGCGAAGTCTGGAGAAAAGAAATAGCCTCTCCGATGAAAGGCTCAAGAGAGAAGTATGGTGAAGATGGAATTAAGTCTTCATATCAAGATCTTTATTTTCGACTAAATAAACGGTTTAAAGGACACCACATCTTACCATTTCATTGTAGCCTTCTTCTTTGTCTTCTTCTTAATGTCTTGGTGCTCGGTGTCAGTTTCAAACATCGCGTCGCTTTCTTCAAGGTCTGCAACATATCTTTTCTTTCTACTCTGCTTCCTTTCTCTTTCTAATGCCTCCTTGTTGGCCAAATAGAACCTGTCTCTAAGCTCTGTTCCGTAGATTCCGCTTTCAAGCCTTAGCATTAGCTCGTCCCCAATGTTCTTCTCAAAGTTGATCTTGTTCAGAGTCTTGAGTGCTCTAAGCTTTTCCCTTCTGTTCATTCTCTTCTTCCTCACCATATATTCTGTCCTTCCGTGCTCTTTGAAATACTCTAGTCTTCTGAGATACTGTGTGAGCTTCGAAAGTTTCTGCTTACATTTGTGAATAATCTTTTCGTCCCAGAACTCAAGGTTTTCTTCTATCTGCTTAAGAGCTTCTTCGTAGTTCGAAGACAGCTTTATTTCCTCATAGACATCTCGAGGAACATGAACACGCTCAGGCTCCTTCACAAACAAAAAAAGCTCCTCTCCCACTGCACGGACCGTTGCATACTTCGAATTGGCCAGCGGGCACGAAAACCGGTTGCATATCCCAGTCACATTGTTTTGGTTCCTGCATAATGTATCCTCCTCGGTCTTCATCTTAAACGAGCAATATCCATCTCCACCAATATTCCTCCATATGCTTTCGTCAGACATCTATCGTGGGTACTTACCAGTGCAAATATTAACCGAATATAGACTTAAATCTGACCTCCTTAGTCGGCACTAAGGGGACAGCCATTGCAAGGGCTACCTTCTCAAATACTTGAACGAAAAGCCCTCTGGAAATATCTCTGCCACGCTGGAGATCCCGAACTTCTCCAAAAGCTCCCCTAGCTTACTCCTAACCTGAAGGTATCCTCTATGAAGCTTTCCCCCCAGATGCCTGTTAATTTTCACATTTGTGTCGCTTAGAATTAGGTTGACCCCGCATATGCTACACTTCCCCATCCCTGCACCACTATTCTTCACATAGTATGCCTCCTTCATCTTCTCCAGCTCCTCCTTTGCCTTTTCACACTCATTGAAGATGTGCCATGCCTCTTCCACATTTCCTTCCATCCCAAGCCTCTCTATGCTCTGGTACATCCTATTGAATGCTTCTTCTTTCTCCTTGATTTTTCCAAGCAAGGAAATGTCTGCCACCTCCTCTGCACCGCATTCTCGGATCTCATCCTGGACACGTAAAACAATCTCGACAAGCAACCGGAGAAACTCCCACTCGTATTCTTCATGTCTCTCTCTTCCGCTTCTATTGTACTCGGCCTTGTAGTATTCCTCGTGGTTGCTGTATTTACACCTTCCAATACTCCTTCTGGTATTTCTGAACAGCTCAAATGGACAGAACGAGACAAGCATGTATGTGCACACATTCGTCCTCGCTGAAGACGTCCTGCTGGGATCGTAAACATCTCTGTCCGGCCCAAGAAGCATGTCGAGAACCTCCCTCGCCCTATCCGTCATTGAAATAAGGGACAGGATACTCAAAATGTAAGTAGCTTAGTTTGCAGGCACAATACTATGAGTGTAAGTAGGGCTTCCATAGCTTTATTCACCATCTTCAGGATACCGACACTCTTACCAGGAAGCAACTGCAAGAGGCTCCAAGATTACCAATAATTAGCTATCTACCGAGCGTACCGGAGGTGGGATTGTCAATCGTAATTAGCTCCCCACTCTTTAGTCTTACAGAGCACGAGCATAAGGTCTTTTCCAGAAAAGAGATGTAGTCGTGAGGAAGCATTGATGAAGTGAGGTCTAGATGCCTCAGCATCCTCTTGAAGTGCATGATGATCTCGTAGAAAGAAGTTCCGCTAAAGATGCATTCGGAAAACCCAAGTCTAATCAGATTTGGATATCTAAGATATATTGCCTTGAATGCCTTGCTATCTATCTCTGCCTGGGTCACATGGAGTGCTTTCAGATTGGGAAGGGTCTCTCTCATATACTTCAAGTCACTTCCTCCAACATGTATCGCTTCCACCATCTCCAGATCAAGCTTTGAAAGGCACCTCAGGATACCCACACATCGAACGACGCTTGAAAAGGAGCACAGCCTTACATCTAGACACATGCCTTCTTCGGCAATTCTGAACCATCCCAGGCCCCTTTCAATGCATAAGTCAGCAAACCGCTGAACACTAACACCCATGCTGGCCAACACTATCTTTTTTAGGCCTGGCATCTCTCTAAGCCTCTCTAGAAGCCTTTCCTGCCAATCATTGCATCCTAAGATGTCGACGTTCGTCAGCGACACACTTACTAGTGACTCTATCCCAAGAATGTTTGCCATGTCTTCATATGGTATTCTAACGTCCTTTAGGGCTATTTCCTGGAGCACGGTATTCACAGGGCCTTTCATTCTCACGCTAGAGACTTTAAGAAGCTTTAGTTTCTTGACACAGGTATTGCTAATGGAAGACATATCAAAGGCAGACGAGTCAATGACCTTTAAGACCCTAAGGTTGATAAAGGGATGGAGGTCGATGTCGAAGGAGGCCCTGGACTCGTAGTATCCCCTTCTCTCATATGGTTTCCTCCAGGGAGCAAGAACAGATATCTCCCTTGGAGACGTGCATTTACAGAAAACCCTTAGACGCCTGTCATATCTTGCCATCCAATACACTAAATCCCAGGCAATACGAAGCACGGGGCCGGAGATAGTCCTTTGTGCCAGGAATTTCTTGCTTCTAACCTTGAGGTCGGCTATTCTTCTCATGCTCCAAGGGATCTCCTCACCAGCATATTTCAGTATTCTTCTCTCTCCCCTGAGGAAGAATGAATCTAAAAGAATCCAGCGTGGTGGTCATGTCGATAGGCATGTTTGTTTTTCTTGCAGGTGCCGTCCTTCTGATGGACAGAGCACTGATGATATCTGGTAATCTCCTGATAATCATAGGCATTTCTCTTCTGGCAAGGTCCAGGATGCTTACCTTGCTACGCCCCGAGAAAATACAAGGCATGGCGATCTTTACAATGGGCATACTGTTTCTGGTTTACAGGTTTTTGGCATTTGGCTTTCTTTTGGAGATTCTGGGCCTGTTCTTGCTTTTAAGAGATAGCATTCCTACGTTTAGAAGCGTTCTGAGAAGCTTGGTGTTTGGAAAGTTAGAAAGACTTATGAGATAGATCTGCGCTGAATTAAAATCGATGAATTTATTTTGTGATCAAAGATTTGTTCCCACTCCTATGCTCCTCCTCTCCAGGGCATCCAGCCTCCAGGGAAGACTCGTCCTGAATATCTTCTCTCAAGATCTTTAGTCCATATGTATTGAGCATCCTTATCGCATTTATCTCTTCGTCGTTGCATCTGTCTGCATCCCATCGATGCTTTCTCTTGAAAATCTCAAGAACTTTCCTAATGCATCCATAGGCCTCCTTCACGTCCACCAGCCCAATCATCAGCCTGTTGCAGAGCACATCGCATATCCTGACAGCCATTTCATTGTCTATGCAGTACTCCACCTCCTCACAGAAGTAGGAATACTTCTCCGACAGAAGGCTCTTCTTGCCTTTTTTAATGTAGTTCGCAAGCCTTAAGGCACCAGTTCCATAGAATCTTACAAGCCTTTTTGCAACATCCTTTGTCACATTCAACTTCTTTTGCACACAGATCCAAGTGTCTTCGCTGTACTCATCAGCCCCGAGTATCTGCACATACTTCGTCACGCATGGCCCCTTCGGCTTCAAGTAAAACGCACTGACAGCCAAATCTATGGCATCCTCCGCTATCTTTCTGTATATCGTCCACTTGCCTCCAGTGACTGTCAGGAGTCCATTCTTCTCAACCTGCACAAAATGCTTTCTGACAATCGAGCTTGTTTCGGAAACCTCGATGTCCTTGACAAGAGGCCTTATTCCAGTCCATATTGCCGAGACTTCGTCTTTCGTTAGCTTTGGATTCTGAGACGTGTAGGCCCTGACCTCGTGAATCAGGAACTCCAGATCCTCCTTCGTTGGAGAGGGAGACGCCTCGTTCTTTGCCTTGATGTCGGTAGACCCTACAAGTGTCTTTCCCATCCATGGCATGAAGAAAGCTATTCTGTTATCGCCCGTAAGAGGATCCAGAAACCCCATCTCCTTAGGAGCATACTCCTTTGGGATGACAATGTGTGTTCCAGAGCTTTGGACCATGATCTCCCTTGCATCTCCATCGTTCATTCTCCTCAGGTCGTCTGCAAAGTTTCCTGTGCTGTTTATGACACCCGCACTCCTGATCTCAACTTCGGACCCCGAAATCAAGTCTTTGCATCGGACCCCGGCAATCTTCCCCTCTTTCATCACTAAAGACTTTGCAGATAGGTAATTCACAGCTACAGCCCCATGGTAGACAGCAGTCATCACCAGCATCACATTGTTTCGGACATCGTCTTGCTGCCCATCAAAATAAACCATCGCCCCGCAAAGGTTTTTCTTGTTGACATGAGGGAATGCATCTATAGCCTCCTTTCTACTAATGAAATAGCTTTTCCCTAATGACTTCAGTCCAGAAATCCAATCATAAAGCTTCAGTCCAAGGTAGAAGTAGGGAACGAGAATCTTGCTGTATATGGGAACCAGTATCTTAATGCTGTTTGTAAGGTACGGAGATATCTTGAACATCGTACTTCTCTCATCCAGTGCTTGCCATACCAGCCTGTATTGTGACAAGTCCAGGTTGCTAACAGCACTTGCAAGGTACCTTACCCCGCCGTGCACAAGCTTGGTTGATTTTGAGCTGGTTCCTGACCCAAAGTCAAGGGCCTCCACCAATGCTACATTCAGTCCCCTTGTTGCAGCATCGAGCGCACACCCCGCGCCCGTGCTTCCCCCACCAACTATCACCAAGTCGAACACTTCGGATTCAAGCCTCTCCATCATAGCCTTCCTAGAAGGTGCCTCCCAATCCTCAGAGGGCTTCTTGATGTGCTTGAGCCTTCCCATCACGAATATCTTTTTGTAGAGATACCGGGAAGCCATAACTACAGAAAGGAACAAAAACACCAGTGCAACCAGCATGGCAATGTTTTCCCTCCATACTTCTTATACTTGCTATGTCCAATTGCTAGTTGACAGCCAGCAGACAAATAGACCGAATAGGGATTCTGTAATTTAGTTGATAGCTGCACATCCTATTGGTCTCGAACCCTTTTACTGCAAATAAAAAAATTCCTGAGGCCTTTACAGATGGAGGGAGCTGGGTTTGCTGACATACTGCAGTCGTTCGAGAAGAAAGCAGAGGGAGAGGAGTACGTGAGTGTGGAGAGAGACTACAACGAGAGGAGAGTGATAGAAAACGATGTGAGACGCACTGAGCTGCTGGGCATGGACAAGAAGAATCACAAGGCGGCCAAGTTTCTGAAGAAGTTGCTTTTTGTGGAGCTTGATAAGATCCCAATCAGATACACACAGGGCATGAGTGAGGTTGCATCTGTGTTTGTTCTCTACTATCTGCAGGAGATTGTTGAGGAGGAAATAGCCAAGGAGATTATTGGAGGAGAATCTTTAGAGTCTTCGGAAGAAGATGCCTCTGAGAATTTTATTGAGGTATCTGAGGAAGAAAATGCAGAGCTTAAGAGATTTGTTTCGAGGCACAAGGACGTGATAGCCAAGGTTGGTGTTGTGCTCACAAACGTGTTTAGGAAGAAGCTGGAGCCGCTTGTTGCCGACGATTTCAAGATGTATAAGGAGAACATGGGGATATTTGTGGAGATAATGAAGAAGAGAGGAATAAAGATTCCCGAGCTAGAAAGCTATAAGTTCATGGGGTCGATCCTGACGTTCTTCCTGAGGAACCTTTCAAAAACAGAGGATGTTCACAGGGTGTTTGGAATAATTCTTTCGTGTCCTAATACTTGCCCATTTATCCTCTTGGTATTGTTCTATGGTAAGATTGCCAACAATAAGCTTGTAGAGAATATTGACGATGACTTATTCACAAAAGTGGTAAAGCTTGAAGAGGAGTTTGTTGAGGCGAAGAAGAGAATTGGAAGAAAAGGGCCTGGGTTTTCGAAAAGGAAGATTGTGGCGATAGGGAGTGTGATTAGCATAGTCACTGCGATTGTTGTGTATAAAATAACAAGGAGAGAATAAAGTCTTTTTTCTAGCACTTGCCTGATTTTTATTAATGAAGAAAACGAGTTTACGGATTATGAAGACCAATAGTGGTTGAGTATAGATGGTGAAAGCTTTTCAAACACGGTCATTTAATTCCAAGTGCCTTGTTAATCTCTTTCTCAAAGAACTTCTCAATAACAGGCCTCCTCTTCTTCCCGGTCGGCGTAACAAACTCCCCAGAACAGAGGGCCTCAAGCCCCTGCCGCACAACAATAACACGCCACGGAATCTCAAGCTTCGTTATCTTCTTCTGCTTAAACAGCCTCTCCCCAGTTGAAAGAACATGCTGGAAAATCTCCTTGTCGCTCTTCTGCGTCCCAGGACACACAGCAATCGCAACAATCTTGTCACTGTCAGACCTCCGCGGAATGCACATGTCCTGCACAACCTCGCCGTCGCTGTAAAGCACCTCAAGCTTCTCGGGGTCAATGTACTCCCCCTGAGACGTCTTGAACCCGTCCTTCACACGCCCAATCACAGAAAACATCCCAGTCCTCGTGTCAAACATCCCAATGTCCCCAGTCCGGAGCCATCCGTCAGAAGTAAACAGCTCGCGCGTCTCCTCAGGCCTCTTGAAGTACCCCTGCGTCACATTGTCGCCCCGAAGCAGAATCTCCCCAACCCTGCACGACGGATACCGCCGCACATACTCAGACCTCAGCTCGTCGCTTATCTCCCCAAGCTTCACCTCGTTCGACGGAAACGGAATCCCAACATTGTCGTACACGTGGTTGTCGAGAGGCTGCACAATCCCCGCACCAACATTCTCAGTCTGCCCATACCCTTGGAAAATCCTGCACGAAAGCACAGCCTGCATGTACACCAGGACATCCTTCTTCAGAGGCGCAGACCCACACAGAATCTTCTCAATCCTCCCCCCAAACTCCCTCGATATCCGGTTGAACACAAGCCAGTCAAGGAACCGGTTCTTCAGCTCCCCCTTCACAGCTACACCCCACATCTTGTACCAGAGCGCCGCACGGAAAACCCCCCGCACAAAAATGTTCTTCTGCCGCACATTCTCCTCAATCTTCTCCTTAAATAGGTTCAGCACACGCGGAACAGAAATAATAAACGTCGGCTTCGCAACAAGGTAGTCCTCCTTGATCTCCCGAGGATTCCCCCGGTAGAACACTATCTTGCATCCATACGCCATCGAAATGTTGATGCATATCCTCTCCATCACATGTGCCAGAGGCAGGTACGACAGGTACACATCGTCCCGCGAAAGACGCACCATCTCCCCCTCGTTGGATCCGCGGAATATCCCTGCAACACCAGAAATAAAGTTCTTGTGCGTCAGCATCACTCCCTTCGGCTTCCCAGACGTCCCGCTCGTGTAGCATATCGTCGCAAGGTCGTCCCCGCTTGGATACCGGGTGCCGTCCACATCCACGTCAGTAGACACAACATCCCAAAAGTACTCCACCCGGACACCGACATTCTCAAGCATCTCCTTGACATTCTCGTCACGGTCCATCAGAATCACACACGAAAGCTTCCCCCTGCTCTCAAGAACACTCTCAAGCAGCAGCTTGGCCTTGTCCGCAGACGCAATACACACCTTCATCTCAGTCTCCTCAAGAATCAGCTGCACATTCTCGGGCGAAAACGTCGAGTACAGCGGGACATTCGTGCACCCGCACATGTACGACGCCATCTCCGCAACAATCCACTCGTACCTGTTCACAGAGTAGATTCCGACAATGTCCTTTGGCTCTGTCATCTTGCTGAGGAAGCTTGCAATGCCCTTGACATCTCTCAGGGTCTCGCTTGCAGACTTGTACACAACCTCTCCGCCGGATATTGTCCCAAAGAGGGGGTCGCTGCCCGCTGTGCTGCACCTGGTGAGGAAGATCTCCAAGACTGTCTTCGACCCGTCTGGTGCACACACAACACCCTGCTGGAAGTTGACGTGCTGCACAGACCCATCGTCCATAACTCTGATTCTCCCCATTATATCCCTAGGGATTGAAATTAAGATTTTAATAAAATATCCTATCGAAAACACCTCACAAACAGCTTCATTCAACCTTAGACTTCCGAATATATCACCTCTATCTTTCGCATGCATTCATTTATTCTGTCGACTATAGAAGAGTCGCCTGTCGCTCCTTCAGCACTAATACATGCCTCTCTGCACCCGTTCTTAACTCTTATAACACCCTCATCCTTCTCAATCACAAAGTAATTCTTTAGAACACTAATCAAAAGCTCATCCTTTCCCATCTTGCTCAGCTTAACACTCTTTGTCTTCAACCCAATCCCAGATATCATCCTGCTTATCGATATCGCCAGGACATCGTCTGCATAGTTGCTCTTCCATTCAAGCACAACCTCTTGTCCATCCAGCCTAACATGGACATTACCTATCATAAACCCAGAATCAACCTCGACAAGTTCAGAAAACCCATCCATAAGAACTTGCTTCAGCAGCATCGCCGTGGAATTGTACGGTATCCTTTGCCTTTCATATATGCACATCTCCTTGTATTTGGCCTCAACCAGCTCATCTCTCTTGTAAATCCTTATGTCGTCCTCCGTCCCTATGATAATCCCCTCAAACTCTCCTTCAACATTGGTAAATATCTTCGCCTCATTGTCCTTGACAAGATCAAACTCCGCCTCCTCCCCATTCCGGAGGGTATAAAGCACCATCTCAACCCCCTTCTTCTCATTTCTTTGCTGAATAACATTCCTAAGCCTTTGCATCTCATTCATCTCTCCATGCACAAAAAAGAGATGCTTCGGCTGGCACTCCTCAATAAACTGGCTGTTCTGCGTGAAGTCCACATGTGCACTGAACGAGATATATTCTACAGACATATTGAGCCGAAGCTTCTTTCCATTCAGCGCCTCTATCTCCTTCGGCTCGCTGAGTATTTCCTTTGCAAGTGTTCCATCCACACAATAGCCAGGTATTATCACCGCATTCCTGCTGTCAGAGCACCACCGCTCAAAAAGATCCCTTGAAAGCCCACTTTGAAGCATCCCAGGACTAGCCATTATCACACATGGCCCCTCGTCGTCAAACGAGTCTATGCCCTTAAGATTCTTGACATACTTAAACGCAAAAGGATTCCTGACAAGGCTCAGCTTCTGGATTCTCTCGTTCATCATCCCTATGTATGTCTGGTATACCCCCATACACCTCTTTGCCAGTGCAGATGCATAGTAGATGGGAATCTTCTGCAACGAAGCATTCGAGCCCCAATGCTCTTCAAGAATAAGAAGCAGCTCCTGTGCTCTTCCAAGGGCAAACACAGGAAGCAGGCACCTTCCACCCCTCTGAACAACATTCTGGACAATACTTGTAAACCTTCCTTCTCTTTCAGCCCTTGGAAGGTGGCATTGCACTCCGTATGTGGATTCTGTTATCAGTGCGTCTATTTTGCATCCAGGTGACTCGGCCGCTTTGAGGTGCCTGTCCTCTTCTCTGCTGAAGTCTCCTGTGTAAAGAACCTTGCTTTTCTCTATTTCAATCAGAAACATTGCTGCCCCCAGTACATGCCCTGCATTCAGCGCCTTGACTTTAATCCCTTTCACATTAACCTCTTGATGGTAATCAATCGGTATGATTCTATCGTAACACTTGACCAGATCGGTTTCCGTGTAGAAGTCTGCATCCGATGCTGCATTTATAAGCCTGATGTAATCGTTCAGAAGCCATTTAAGAATGGCCTTTGTAGGATGTGTCATATAGACCTTTCCTTTGAAGCTTGTTTTTTCTGTTAGAAATGGTAGAGCAGCAGCATGGTCGAGATGGAAGTGTGTGATAAATATAGCATCGATCTTCGAGAGGTCCACAAGATCCAAAAAGGGAAGAGATGCCACCCCGGTATATGCAGGATGTACCCCGCAGTCCAGCATTATAGTCCTACCCCCGCATTCAACAATAACACACGACCTTCCAACTTCATTTCCTGCCCCAAGAGGCATTATCTTTATCTTCTCATTGGAGAACATTCTAGGGGAGCAGAAGTAGATTGAATTTCATGCAGCCGCTTCTTCTTTTTGGCGAAGACGAACATAAAAAACCACCTAGTATTAATGAGCAGATGCCAAATATGGATAATTTGAAAATATATAATAATGGATAGACTAAGGTGCAATGGGAGGGATTAGGTTTACTGCAGTTAAATCGTTTTTTGCCAGTGTTGTGATACTTAGTAGTCTTGTGTTCGCAGATTATGCTCAAGTAACTAATGGCAAGGGCATTAAGGGTTTTGTACCTGATGCTCCGAAAGGTTCTATGAAGGCAGGCAGCCCAGGTAGCAATGAAAGTGCTATTGTTTCTAATCTCAGGGATATAATGGGGAGAATCAGAGTTATGGACGATGGGTCTGTGCAGCACGTCAACTTCCAGCAGGGTGTTGTGTGTGCACCAGACGGGTCGAAGACAGTCTTGGAGATCTTCCTCACCAGGTGCAGCACAGCGGGCAGCGACCCCCTCTTTGGGACAATATCCGGCGGAGAGGTTGTGTACAAGTCTGCAAGCGAGACCCTGAGAGATGTCAAGGGCATTGCAAGCTTCCTCAGCAAGATGACAGAGCCAAAGGACATTGTCGGAATCTACTCTGTGAACAGGTACGAGTGGATTGTTGCGGAGATGGCGTCGTACATGTGCGGGTGCACGAATGTCCCGCTGTACTCGACGTTTTCGCCCGAGAATGTGCAGCTGATTCTTGAGGAGACTGAGATGAAGGTGTGTATTGCGTCTGCGGACAAGGCCAAGCTGCTGCTTGAGAGTGTTCTTGAGAGCAGGGGGAAGCTTTCGTGTGTGATTCTGATGGACCGTGACGAGAATGTCAAGGAGATGCTTGAGAATGTCGGTGTCCGGGTGGAGTACTTTTGGGATGTTGTGTCTACTGACGTGGATGTGGACGGCACCCGGTATCCAAGCGGGGACGACCTTGCGACGATATGCTACACGAGCGGGACGTCTGGGAAGCCGAAGGGAGTGATGCTGACGCACAAGAACTTTATTTCTGGTGTTGCAGGGATATTCCGCGGATCCAACGAGGGGGAGATGGTGCGTCTTTCGCGGGACGATGTGTACCTGTCGTACCTGCCTCTGGCACATGTGATGGAGAGGATATGCATCAACATTTCGATGGCGTATGGATGCAAGATAGTGTTCTACCGGGGGAATCCTCGGGAGATCAAGGAGGACTACCTTGTTGCGAAGCCGACGTTTATTATTTCTGTTCCGCGTGTGCTGAACCTATTTAAGGAGAAGATTGAGGAGAATGTGCGGCAGAAGAACATTTTTGTGCGGGGGGTTTTCCGTGCGGCGCTCTGGTACAAGATGTGGGGTGTAGCTGTGAAGGGGGAGCTGAAGAACCGGTTCCTTGACTGGCTTGTGTTCAACCGGATATCGAGGGAGTTTGGGGGGAGGATTGAGAAGATTCTGTGTGGGTCTGCGCCTCTGAAGAAGGATGTCCTGGTGTACATGCAGGCTGTGCTTTCGTGCAGGATTTTCCAAGGGTATGGGCAGACTGAGAATGTTGGTGCGGGGATTGTGCAGCCTCTCGACAACCAGGTGTACGACAATGTTGGGATTCCGTTTCCGTCGAACGAGGTGAAGCTTGGGGAGATAAGCGACGAGCTGAGGTCTGAGTATGTGCGGCGGTATCCGTCGTGCAGGGTTGGGGAGATTCTGCTTCGGGGCGACAATGTGACGCAGGGGTACTTCAAGAGGCCTGAGGAGACGCGCGAGCTGTTTACTTCTGACGGATGGCTCCGGACTGGGGACATTGGGATGTTTGACACGAGGACTGGGATGTTTTCTGTGATTGGGCGTGTGAAGGACGGGTTCAAGACGTCTCAGGGGGAGTACATTGACCCCGAGAAGCTTGAGGTGCTTTACAGCGACGGCGAGGTTGTGCAGGACATGTGCATTCCGCGGAGGTCTGACAGTGACAAGATTGTTGCGATTGCTGTGTGTCCTGGGACGCAGAAGAGCGACAAGGAGATTTTCCAGCATGTTCTTTCAACTGGGGAGAGGCTGTTTAAGCAGAAGAAGATAACGAAGCTTGAGATTCCGTGGCGTGTTATTGTTGTGCGGCAGGGGCTTGAGGCCCTCTGTTCTGGGGAGTTTGTTACGCCGACCGGGAAGAAGAGGAGGCCTGTTATTGAGAAGTTCTTTGAGAAAGAGATTAACAAGGCACTTGGAATTAAATGACCGTGTTTGAAAAGCTTTCACCATCTATACTCAACCACTATTGGTCTTCATAATTTTTGCTAACCTTTCAAACCCTGAAATGGAAAATTCTTTGAATACCAAGAGGATCAGAACTGAAAAGCTTGGAATAGAAGGTGTTAGGGGGCAAATAGAGGAGTATGCTAGAATACTTGATCTGAAACATGTGGATGTTAACGAGCTGATGGACAAAATAATCTCTGGGTGGTGCGAAGACATGACCAGAAAGGAAGTTATGGACTACTGCAGTGAGACGGCTGCATCCATGATTACCAAGCATCCTGAGTATGGGCGAATTTCGTCGAGAATTGTTGTTTCGTACATCCACGAGGTCACGATGGATTCCTTCAGTGAGAAAATCAAGTACATACAAAAGCACCGAGGGACGATTTCCGAAGAGATGTATGAAATAATACTGGAGAATAAGGAGACCATTGACGCCATGATAAACTACGAGAACGATTTTCTGTTCAGTTATTTTGGAATACTTACCTTAATGAAGTCCTATCTTATAAGGGTGGGAGACGAGATTGTTGAGAGACCCCAGGATGTGTTTATGAGAACAGCTCTGCAGATCCACAAGACTGACTTCGAGAGGGTGAAGGAGACCTATGACATGCTTTCGGAGCACTACTTTACACATGCAACGCCAACTCTTTACAACTCATGCCTCAAGAATCCTCAGCTTGCAAGCTGCTTTCTTATATCGCCGAAGGAAGACTCTATTGAGGGTGTGTATCACATGGTGAACCAAGCGGCGATTATAACGAAGTACTCTGGAGGGATAGGACTCAATCTCCATAGCATCAGGTCGAAGGGGTCCCCTCTAAAGAACACTGGGGGAAGAAGCAACGGAATTGTCCCACTAATCCAAGTTTTCAATGCAACGAAGAGATACATCAACCAAGGGGCTGAGAGAAGGCCTGGGTCGATAGCGATTTATCTTGAACCGTGGCATATGGAGATATTTGACTTCTTGGACATAAGAAAGAACACAGGGCCTGAAGATCTCCGTGCAAGAGACATGTTTATTGCTCTGTGGGTCAATGACCTGTTTATGGAAAGGGTCAAGAACAACGAGGAATGGTCCCTGTTCTGCCCGAGCCAGGCTGTTGGGCTAGATGAGGTGTGGGGAGAGGAGTTCAATGCACTGTATTGCAAATATGAAAAGACCATCAGCAGGACTGTGGTCCCGGCGCAGAAGCTGTGGAAGGCTATAATAGAGGCGCAAATTGAGACTGGGACGCCATATATGTGCTACAAGGATGCATGCAATAGGCTCAGCAATATGCAACATCTTGGGACTATCAAGTCGTCGAACCTTTGTGCAGAGATAGTTGAGTATTCCTCAGGAGATGAGACTTCTGTGTGTAATCTTGCATCTATTTCCCTTCCCAAGTTTGTTAAGAATGGGGTGTTTGACTTTGAGTCTTTTAGGAGCATAGTTCGGATAATAACGATAAATCTGAATAGGGTGATAGATTGGAGCTACTATCCTATTGAGGAGGCAAAGACATCAAACATGAGGCACAGACCCATTGGGATAGGGGTGCAAGGGCTAGCGGACCTGTTTGCGATTTTGAGATTTCCGTTTGAAAGTGATGAGGCAAGGAAGCTGAACAAGGAAATTTTCGAGGCCATGTACTACTCTGCACTGGAAGCGTCATGTGAGCTGGCTGAAGCCGAAGGGCCATTTGAGTCTTACGAGGGATCGTCGATAAGCAAAGGGATTTTCCACTTTGAGTTAGCTGGAAAGAAGGCATCTAACAAATGGGATTGGGAGGGGCTTCGAGAAAGAATCAAAAGGTATGGGACGAGGAACAGCCTTCTGATTGCACTGATGCCAACTTCTGGGACCTCGCAGATATTTGGAAACAACGAGGCGTTTGAGCCGTATGCATCGAATATATACACAAGGAGAACGCATGCAGGAGAGTTCCAGATTGTCAATCAATATCTAATTGACGATCTTGTGAAGCTAGGGTTGTGGTCCTATGAAATGAAGAACCTGATTGTCGAGAACGAAGGGTCGATCCAGAATATCACTTCGATTCCATCGAAGATTAGAGAAATCTATAAGACTGTCTGGGAAATAAAGATGAAGTCTGTGATAGATCTGGCAGCAGATAGACAGGCGTTTATCGACCAATCTCAGTCTCTGAATATATTTATAGCAAAGCCGACATACTCTCAGCTTACCTCGATGCATTTTTATGGATACCACTGCGGACTGAAGACTGGGATGTACTATCTGAGGACAAGGCCCATAACGTCGGCAATCAAGTTTACGGTGGACAAGAAGCTTGCAGAGAAAACGCTATCCTCCATGAACTACGATGCCGATGAGCCTTGCTCGATGTGCTCTTCTTGATTAAACGTTATTGTCTTGATTTAGCTTTAACATGGATGGGCGGTGATTATGTCTTTAGCAGATGTATTACGAAGCTCTGATCAACCCATATATGAATTTTTTTAAGGAAGGAGAGAGATTGAAGGCGATTTTTGATAACTTAGTGAAGCAGCATAAGAAGAGTAAGAGGAGGGTTGTTGATAACAAGAATGTAAGCAAGGAAATGGTGCAGGAGTACGAGGAGAATAGATTGAGGCTGACGCATTTTTTCAAAATGCACTCTAGGTTTATTAGGCCAAGGAAGAATAGTGTTGGGATATTTTCCATAGACGATTTTGTCAAAGCCAGGACTGAGGCGGTGATGCTTTCGTCGAAGGAAGGACTGGGTACGGAGGAGAGGGCTAGGATGGGATTTTCTGTGGGGATGCCTATGGACTGGAACAGAATGAATGACAGAGTTGCCGTGAACTATGGGATGCCTGGAGGAGGGCCACTATATATGCCGGGCGTGATTCCTGATGGAAGGTGGGGAGTACCTATGGAGCAAGGAATGCCTATATGGATGGGGCCTATGGGACAGCCGATTATAAGAGGCCAGGAAAGGGCATCCTTATGGAATCCCATGCCTTTTCCTAGACAGAGCGAAGGCGTTGGGGGATTTCATGGGGTCCAGCCTCATGGAGTGGAGTACCGAGGCTTCAATGGAGTTTACGGCGGCTATGGGATGTATATGGAGCCGAGATTGAGGGACAATGGGCAACACGTGGGGCTTGGCATGGAGGAGGGTAACGTTTATGGCATGTACGGTGGATTTCCCAGTGGATGCGAAAGAAATAGGTTTGGAGAAAGATACAGAGTGGCGGGAAAGACGGTTGTGTCTCCCAAGACAGGGTTTTCATATATCTCGGATGAAAGAGGAGTGAGTGGAGCGAGACAGCCAACGAATTGGGTTGGGGGAGGCCAATTGTATAGCACAAGTAGGAAGAAGGAAGAGGCCATGATGTCGCACCACACAGTTTCTCCAGGGAATCTGAGCTATATAAACGGTATAGCGCCAGAAGTATGTAGAGGAAATAGCTTTGCAACAACGTGTTCGCTATATCCTGAGGTGCCTGGAAAAAGGAGGTGTTCTGCACAACATCCCCAAAGCCCTACGAATAGAGGGGAGGTTGGGAGAGAAGCAGTAGAAAAAGTTCCTGAGGATAGGATCTTGGATGAGATAATGGTGGGATCTGACTGCCTGGAGAAAGGTGAGATGTATTCTTGTAATCTGGAAGACCTCTGGCGGCTGGATATACTTCTAGGGCCAGAGAAAGAGCAGGGATGTGATGGGATTGAAAAGAACGAAATAGAGCTTCCAAAAGATTTGCAGAATAACAACGGGAGAGACCCCAATGGCGAGCTCTGTAATGTAAATAGAAATGCAGGCTCCGATGTGAAAACAATAGAGGAGTTAATTGGATGTAAGGATATCGACAAAGATGTAAAGGCATTTATCTATGAGCTTTGCGATGGGTTTGTTGACCATATCATCCACATGTCGTGTGCATTGGCCTACCACAGGAAGAAGGACGTTGTCGAGTTGTGTGATGTCAAGTTAGCGCTGAAGACAGAAGTCGGAATCGAGGTTCCTGAAGATGATGAGGATCTAAAGAATGTGTCCACCGAGAGCAAAGAAAAGAGGTAGATATGGATGGAGAATAAAGTGGGGAAAAGAGCCGGAGCCGGAGAGATGTTTACCCTGGGCAGGGGTATATTTTGTTTGCAAAAAGTTTTAGCCCCCTATTTTAGAAGATGGCAACAACTAATGGTAAGAATAGCAGGCTAGCAATTGAGATGGAGACGATGGCAAAAGACCCTCCACCGGGATGCAGTGCAAGCCCAATAAGCCCCAACGAACTAGACAAGTGGATTGCGGTGATTACTGGGCCGCCGGGGTCTGTATACGAGGACGGGATATTTGAGCTTCTGATAGTCTTTCCCCCATTCTATCCATTCAGCCCACCGAAGGTGACGTTCAAGACAAGGATATTCCATTGCAACATATTTGAGAAGAACATATGCCTGGATATCCTGAAAGATCAATGGAGTCCGGCTCTAACAATAGATAAGATCCTTTTGTCCATAGTTTCATTATTACAAGATCCAAACTCTGATGATCCTCTGAACAAGGAAGCTGCAGATTTGTACCGAAACAACAGAGCAGAGTATAACAGGAAGGCCAAGGAGTGGGTACGGCTTCATGCCTCCAAGCACAAGTCTGAGGAGTAGGAGGGTTCCTAATAGAACAGATGGCTCTGTTATATTAAATTGTTCTGGTTACTTCCATGTACGTCTTTGTGCTTATATTGAAAGGGGAGAAATCTTTGCCTGAAAACGTCCCTATGATTTTCGGAGAGGCAGGGTCATATCTCCTCGAGGATCTCAAGTCGAGTTTCCTCAAGCCTTACAGGCACGCGGAGGTGAAGGCATTGCAAGGCGAGAACGGGTATCTGGACTCAAAAATGGAGGAGGTCAGAAGACTAGCTGGAGAAGGAATATCCGAGGAGCTTTCTGTGAACTATGTCATGATAAAATACTTCAAGGAGCGAAACGAAAGGATACTCAGGAGCTACAAGCTCCACCGGTCCCTATGTCTTTTCGAGGACTTCTTCTCTTCTAAGAAAACCTCTGGCACTCTTTCCTCCGAGGAGGAGGAATACATGGAGAGATACCATGGGATTCTTAGAGAGTACCTCGAGCCTTTCAGACATATCGATTTCGCAATGGAAATGCCTCCGATACAGTTCTTCGTGCAAATAGTCACGCTGGAAGATTGCGGAATAGTGATGGACGAAGGAAACCTTATAGAGCTCAAAAAAGACAGAATATATTTCATTAAGAAAAGCATTGTTTCCCATTTGATTGGAAGCGGGCTTGTGCGCATCATTTAATAAATCGGCCCATGCAAACATTTATTTAGATCTTTCGTTTATCTTCTCTCCAATAATCTTCATCGCCTCTTCAAGTGTGATTCCTCCTTCCTCTTCTCCAACAGTGTAGTATCCTTCTCCAAAGATGTCCTCCAGTTCCTCCCTTACAACCCCAAATATCTCACACTCCACATTCTCCTTGATCTTGCCCTCGTCGTATCCCCTCTCCTTGAGCCTTCTGTAGAGAACCTCAACAGGTGCAGTCAGCAAAAATATCAGGTCAAAGGTCGTTTTCTCCACCACTGTACAGCTATGGGTGTCGATGACATACGCCTCCTTCCCAAAAACATTTTTTTCTAGAGACTCTCTCACAACCTCGTCATCGAACAGAAGTGACTTGTATACTTCGCTGTACTCCTCATACAGGTTGTTTTCTTCTATGTACTTGCTCATCTCGATGTGCGGAATCTTGAATCTCTCTGATATGCACGACGAAAACGTTGTCTTTCCAACGCCGGGTGTCCCAGTAACCAGAATCTTCATTAAGAGGTGTCTAGAGACGATCAAATAAATTCAGCCTTTAATCCTTGATTCTACAAAATCCTTGAACCAGATCTCCTCTTCAAACCCCTCGCAGAACCTTCTCACTATATTTCCGGCTCCCTTCGCATCAAGCATGTTCAAGAGATAGAAAGATCTATACACCTCAAACACACTGTCTCCAGATGGAAGGCAAAGCCTGTTTCTTCCAAAGCCCTTGAACCCTTCGAGGAACTCGTTATGTATCGGCGTTCCCTTGATCCTGTCGTTGAGTATTACACATAGAAGCTTCATTGGAATCTCATGGCTGAAGCCTTTTACTCCTGAGAACTTCGAAAGAATCTTAAAAGACATCTCGAAGTCTCCGTTCCTGAAAGAAGACATCCCGAACTCCTGCAGCACTTCTTGCTCAACCTTCCCTTCCCCAACAGTGCCTTCTATCGATTTGTAGTACTCCCTTGACTCCTTGTATCCCCGAACCCTATCAATATAAAGAAGCCTGAATAGGGGGTGGGCAGTTTCCACTGCCCTTCCCAGCTTAAAAAACTCAAACTGCAGGACTCTCCCCTCAACAGCCTCTCTGTCAATAGCTGAGAGCCTCTTAAGCAAGTTGCCGTAGGGTGCAATCTTGGAAGAATCAAGAGTTTCATATAGAGCTTCGAGATAGAAATCAATGTTCTCCAGGAGAACACTTCTCGCCGCATTCTCCTCTCCATCTGTCAGACAATCAAGCAGCTCGTTTATTGTCTTCATAATTTCCACTCCGTCCTTAGACTTCACGTAAACTGACAGGAGAGTTATCAAGGCCTTGGCCTTCATTGCTACATCCCTTGTACTGTCCTTAAACTCCCTCAGCTCTTTCTTCCGCATCTCAGTATCCTTGATCACCAGTATCTTGCTTAGATCCCTGGATATCTCCTCCTCATCCTTCTTGCTCTCCTGGCTCATCTGGATCTCCTCCTTAGACTCGTACTTCGACAGCAATTCATCAATGGCCTTCCTGTGCGATTTGGTGTATGCTTTTGGAGACGTCAAAAACTTCTTCAAAAATGGAGGAAGGTCTTTGCCAAAATGATTCTCTACCTTCCTTACATCGGCAAGCATCTTCTTCAGCTGCTTGTCAAAAACCTTCTGGTTCTCTTCCTCCTCAAGCTCCATCACCCTGCACTGCAGATCATAGAGTCTTTTCTCCTTCTTGCTCTGCCTCTCCGACTCCTCATACACCTTTTCCTTTACCTTGGTCTTATTGCTTTCCTCCCTCTCTTCATCAACCGACTCAAAAAATCTCGACATCAGGGGATCAGCTGACATCCTCAAAATCTTGCCAAGACACTAAATTCTCCAGAACTTTGTATTTATTTTACACATCTACCCACTATAAATACTCCCAGTTCCCGTCCACAATCCCTTCCTTCATCCAAAAATCAAGGGATCTGGCGTTCCTCGTCAAAAGATCATTAAGCTGCACAAATGATACAACCAGATCTCTTCCATTTATCTGGATCTCGGCATGCGAAAGCGGATGAAACAATTCTATGCATACATCCGGGCTCAGGCATATCCTGTCCTTGAGCTGAGGGAAGAGCCTTAGGGCATCCTCGCACCTGTCCTCGTCCTCACACCAGTAGGAGGAAGTAATAATACGCCCTTCCAGAGAAATGCTCTTCGAGAGCTCCTCAAAAAGCTCAAGATCCCTCTCAATAATGTCAAAGCACTGCAGATTCTTGTGGAGTCTATCTCTGAGCGCCTTCAGGATCTTCCTCTTTGGGGGCTGCTGGAGAACCAGAGACTTCACAAAGTACCTCTTGTACTTCTCCAGAAGGTCAGGCATAAGATCAAGAAAAAAGCTTAATATGTCGGACGTCTTCAGCCCGGGATACCATGAAAAGAGCTCATCCTCTATCACATCCATGCTCTCTATATGGTCTACAATACACTCGAAGAGGTCGTTCCTCCTGGAAAGCTCCTCCTTGATCCTCTCGAGCTTCCTGACTATTTTCTTGTTGATGTTCCTGAACGACTCAGAAACTGCAAACAGAATGTTTCTTGTGCTCATGCCTCTTATTTTCAAGCTAAGCACCCCGGGCCTTGTGTTCCTCCTCATAGGCTCAGAGATGCCCATCGCAACAAGATTTGGAACATAGGAGATCCTTTTGTTCTTGAGGCTCTCCTTGCATGCTGCCTCCATTGATTCCTTGTCGAACTTCTTCATCCTTCTTACAATTTCTCTATCTCTTTCGATTTCCTCCATCCCAAACAAAGAATTTATAGGACCGATCAAACTCGTCATTTTTCACTTGTTTTAGATGACAGTAAACTTTGAGGGCTGAAGACATCAAAAAACGGAAACATACCGACTTGTCAAAAGGAGACAGTTTAATAAGTAATTATCCACTTCCCTCCAACCCGTGTGATCTCTTCCTTTGCTGATGGTGTGAAATATCTAGCCTTGACAACTATCGGCCTCTCCAAAGGCAACTTTCCCCCAACCACAACATGATATCCAAACTCCCTGACATCGATAACAGGTACCTTATCGGCATTGTCTAGGAACTCGTATCTCTGCTCCTTCGGGATCATCCCCCATAGCCTTGCAGAGCTGATCGGGCGCGCGTACTCAGAGTTCTCCTTTCTGTGGTAGACCCTCATTCCTCTCTTTCCATGGTAGTCCGGGTGGAATCTTGTGAAAAGAGTCTTCATGTGGCTGAACCCTCCAGCAAGCCCACGGCCCCCAGAGTGCTTTCTGTGCTTCCCCACACGCCCATATCCATGCGATACATGACCACGCAGCTTCCTAGTCTTTTTAACATGCTCTGCCTTTAAATTAGCTCATACACCACTTACCATTTCAGGGATAAAATTTTTCCTTGCTCAAGTATAAGCAGCCTGATGCTTTCGCCATGCTGAATGCTACTATGCAACCGCTAGGCTGGTGCATGATGCAAGATGTGAAACTGCTGTTTGAGCAGGGTTCAAAAGCAGTGTAAGAGTAGATGGGAATGCACTCCACACACAAGAAGATCAAGGTCAGCATAAGGATAAGGCCTGCAGCAGGGGGCGGCGAGGTATGGAAGACATCTGAGGACGGCCTGTGGCATGTCCACGGACAGAAAAAGGTGAGGTACAACGGATTCAGAAGTATCCTGACAAACATGACAAATGCAGAGGTCTATAAGGTGTGTGTAAGGGAGGAGATCCAGAAGTTTCTGAACGAAGAGAACTGTACGGTGTTTGCATACGGGCAGACTGGCTCAGGAAAAACATACACAATGCTTGGAGGGGACGAGGAAGGGATTATAAAGCTAGCCATAAGGGATATCCTGGATAGAAGGCCTGTGGGGATATCGTACTTGGAGATCTACAACGAAAAGCTCTTTGATCTTTCAAACAACAACGAGGTCCAGATGTTCAGTGTTGAGAAGAGGAATGTGATTTCGAACCTGTGGGTTGAGTATGTGGATAAGTGGGAGGATGTTGTGTCTTTTATTGAGCGGTGCGAGAAGAATAGGAAGTTTGGGACGACGGAGTTCAACACAAAGAGCAGCAGGTCGCATACTGTGGTCCAGGTCACATACAGCAGTAACAACAGAGTTAGGACACTGAACATGATAGACCTTGCTGGGAGTGAAAGGGCAAGCAGGTCGACGGACAGAAGGAAGGAGGGGTCGTTTATCAATAGAAGTCTCCTTGCGCTCTGCACGATTGTCAACAATATAGGGAATGGGAAGTACTTGGGGTTTCGAGACTCAAAGCTGACACGGGTACTTCAGCCGTCGCTGGACGGACGTACGAATCTTGTTGCAATCTGCACTCTGTCGCCTCACGAGGATTGCATTGAGGAGTCTGTGAGCACGCTAAAGTTTGCAGCCAGGCTATGCAATCTTGAGCTGAAGATTGAGGAGACACTGATACCCGACGAGAATCCAAGGTATGCCGGAGACATGCCGGGAAACGATTTCCGGCGCGGACTGAAACACAGATGCTGCAATAGGTTTCACTCTGAGGCTGGTAAAGATGTAAGAAGCATTTTGGAGAGAATGGAGTCCATGGCTCTTGAGAAATGTCTTGGGCCTTATGAATCACCGAGGGTCAAAGGCCCGGAGGGAAGGGCTAGGGACGATAAGGTGTGTGACGAAAAGGATTCTATATCCAGGACGCTTGGCGCCTTTGGGTCGATGATTATGGAGAATCTTCAATGCAAGATTGAGCTTATGGAAGAATTGAATGCAATCAATAACGATAGAATACATTTATTGGAGAGGATGGTGGGGGAGTTGCTTGGAAAGAACCCGTCTCGGAGGATGAACGAGATATTTATACTCGAGAAGTACAGATTCAATCTCCGTAGGAAGATGGTTGGAAGGAAATGATATGCACACAGCTTTTACCCATAGAAATGGATGGGGTGAAGATTAAGACGATTCTGCTGATGAAGGCGATGGTGGTTATCATGGCGTTTCACTTTCTTCCTTCGATTGTCGAAGAGAAGAGGCTAGGTGGAAAGATAGAGACCATGAGGAGAAGGTTCAACTTGATGCTTTCTGAGGGAAAAGAAAGCAGGGAGAAGCTTAGAATGCTGAAGACATTGATAAACAATGCAAGGCATCACGGAGACGGAGACATCCCGTTTGATGGATCTGTGGAGGAGGTTAGGGAGGCCTACCGCAAGCTGAAGGTATGCAGTGTCCCTGTCTTCCTAAGGCTTTCGAGCGTATATAACACCTCTATCTTTTTCCCTGTGTTTTTGCCTGTGCTCATACAAAGCATAAAGATCCTGAGATATAGGGACTACTGCTGATGAGATGTCTGGGCGAAGTGTAATAAATGTATATGTTATGTGTTTTTGGATTGTGTGGAGTCCGGAGAGGTAGTATTTGGGCAAGAAGAAAATGGCTAGCATAAAGCCCAAGGGATGAATTGCGAGGAGAGCGGGAAGGAGTGCTCGCTGCAGCAAAAAAGGCTAATGAGTGCTCTTAAGAGAAGAGATCTTCTCAGAGAGGAGATGGAGAAGACTGGGCAAGCCCTCCGGAGGCTGGAAGCCCATCGAAGGGCGCTGGTGGACGTGCTAAGGATCTATGATGGCAGGATGGAGATAGATGCCGGGAGATACAGGCCGGCCTATAGGGTAGACCTCAGGGATTCGAAGGGGCTGATACATGTTCCTGGAGAAAGACATTATCTAGTGATATACAGCCTTGGAAGGATTCCAACGCCAAGCATGAAGCCATTCTATAGTCAGAAGAATGTTTATCCTGTTGACTACATGTGTAAAAGGGCATATTATAGGGGTGGAGGAGGGTTTCCAACGGGGAAGGACATGGCTCTGTATACATGTACTGTTAGGAATGTTTGTAGCAAGCCTTTATTTGAGATAACCGAAGGGGATCTGTGCATAAGGGGAAAGGCCGGGGAGGTGTTCAATGCATTCAGAAGCCTATTTCCTGAAGGTATTGAGTTTACAAGCATAGTTGAGTTTTTTGGGTTGAACAATATGCATGTCAGAAAGCTGATCAGCGAGCAGAAGGGGTTTGCAGAGCTTGGGATTGGAGACAAGTGGGAAAGGAGGCCCTCTGTTGGGTAGCTGTTTTATTAAAGGCTTTTGAGAATTTTTGTAGAGTATTGTTTGAGGAGGCTAACCCCAAGGAATGAGCCTAGATGAGATTATTAAAGAGGCTGTAGGACTGCAGCAAAGAAAGGAGGATGAGAATACATGGTCGAAGATCAACGACGCACTCCTGAGGCTTGCTGCAGGGGTTAGATGTGCTGAGGAAGCTCGGAAGGTGCTAGGGAGTGTGGAGGAGCTTATTGTGAGGTCGATGCAGAGTGACCGATCGAGGCTTGCTGGAAGTGCGCTTGGGCTTCTTAAAAGCTGCATCAGCATTTTAGGAAGTGAGTTTGAAGCTGCAGGGCAATATCTGGGGCCGCTAGCCAAGGTATGTGGGAAGAGCAGCAGGGTATTTTATTCAAGAGGAGAGGATGTGCTTGTTGAGCTATGCAAGAACGTGAACATCAAGGCCCATGCAAGGTTTTTCAATGAGTACTCTAGCTGTGCCAACAAGAATGTCAGGGTGGCGATTTTCAAAGGGATTGAGGCGTGGGGCGAAGCGTTTTCTGGGATCGAGTTGTTTGAAGGGCTTGTGGCAAAGGGAAGAAAGGATGCATTTTCTGATGTCCGGGATGTGTGCAAAAGAATGGCGGAGAAGTTTGGGCTTGAGGGAGAGAGGAAAGAGAAAGGAAATGTCTGTAGGACGGATGGAGAGAACCTTGAGAATGGAATGAAGAAGGGGCCTGTTAGGATGGTTAGGAAGCCGATCCGTGTGGGGCACATGATGATGAACGAAATGGAGGGAAGAGGTGTTGAGAAGAAGGAGCTTGTTCCGAGGTTTTCTCCGATGCGAAAGCAAACGAGGACGGGGGATGGGGATTATGATAAGATCAAGGAGCTGTCGAGGCAAGTCAAGGACATAGCTTCTGATATCAAGCCTGATGCGAGAACTGAGAGAAGTGGAAGGTATGGAGGAATAGCAAATAAGATCAAAGAGATGGTCTGTGGAGAAAGTGGTAGGAGCGGGGTTGTCCATCCTGAGTTGATTGGGGAGGCATCGAAGAAAGTGATAAGCCACGAGGACCTCACGCCTATGAAGCTGGATAGGTATCTTAGTAAGTATCGCGAGGAGCATGGAAATCTTGGGCACAAGAAGGAGAGCGAGACTAGCATGGGGTTTGAGGTTAAGGATACCGAGGTGGGCGAAGAGTGTATGAAGGTGGATGAGAGAAAGAACGAGACTACTGAATGCAAGGAACTGGATGAGTGTGGGGTGGATAAAGAGGAGGACAACAAGAAAGAGAAGATTGTTGTTGAGGATGAAAGCTTTGTTGAAGAGATGGTTGAGAGCCTGGACGATGGAAATGAGGCATGTGCGGAGATGGCTGTGGGAGAGTTATCGAAGAGCTTAGCAAACATCTCGATCAACGAGGGGGATGGCCAGGGCGAGGATGGCCGAAGCTTCCCATCAGCACCTTCTGAAAATCCCTATGAGAATGCTACCAATGATCGAGACATAGAGAATTCGTTTAAAGAATACACCATAATGGAGTCTACAAGGGAGGAGAACGAGAGAAATTGCGAGGAGGATGGAAGATCTTCTGGCTCTAAGCTGTGGATGGACTGCGAGGGTTCTATTGGTGAGTCTAGCATTCCGATGGACTGCGAGGTGGAGAATGAGAAGAAAAGGAAAGACCGCAAGAAGGCTCTTGAGATAATGAAGGGAAACCGGTTTGCAGGGCTTCTTGAGCTGAGTGAAAGCAGTGGAGAGGAGACTGTGTTTTCTGGCAAGAATGGGAGCAATGATGATGGAGGATATGGAGAGGAGGATGCAGGGGAGTTCACGATGATGGACTCCTTTGTGGAGGTCAAGAAGGGGGTGTTCCGCAAGAGATAAGGGACGATCGAGAAAATAAAGATTTAAGTTACTCTAGTACTCTAGTATTCTGTATTTTGCGACGAAAGAACGTAGAAAAAACAGGAGTGTGGCGGGGACTTGTTTAAATTGTTCTGAGTCTGAACTAGTGGTTGGATGTGAAGTCGACCGTTTCTGGGCAGTAAGCATGGGCCTGGTGATCTTCCTGTGGGCAGCTGGAGAGCCTGTAGGGGTTGTCCATCTGTCATTAAAGCGGAGGGGAATGCATGAGGGCGGAAACGCAGCAATGAGTACCTCCTGCAGGGCAGAGTCGCCAGCCATCCGTGCCAGTCCTTTTTACCTTTCTTTTGATCAAGTGTTTATTTTTTATAGCTAAAAAAGCAATCTTGCCTAGATTGCTAAAAAAAACAAAGATCCCCGATCAAAGACATGCTTGAGAGCATAAAGATAGAGCCGAAGATGAACTACAGAAAGATAGTGGGTGTGAACGGGCCTCTTGTCATAATGGATAACATAAGGTTTCTGAAGTATGCGGAGATAGTTAGCCTAACACTGCCTGACGGGAGCATCAGGCAGGGGCAGGTTCTAGAGGTGTGTGGGAAGAAGGCAGTGGTCCAAGTGTTTGAGGGGACGTCTGGGATAGATGTCAAGGAAACACAGGTCACGTTTACTGGGGAGACCTTGAAAATGGGGATGTCTGAAGATATTCTCGGGAGGATATTCAATGGAAGTGGGAAGGTGATTGACGGAGGGCCAAACATTATTGCGGAGGACTACCTGGACATTCAGGGGCAGCCCTTGAACCCCTATGCTAGGATATATCCCGAGGAGATGATCCAGACAGGAATATCATCGATTGACATAATGAACTCGATTGCACGAGGGCAGAAGATCCCTATATTCAGTGCGTCTGGGCTGCCACACAATGAGATAGCAGCACAGATCTGCAGGCAGGCAGGGCTTGTGAAGAGGAAGGACTCGATAGACAGCAGCGACGACAACTTTGCAATAGTATTTGCAGCAATGGGAGTGAATGTGGAGACAGCGAATTTCTTCAAAAACAGCTTCGAGGCATCGGGATCGATAGGAAGGACTGCATTGTTTCTTAACCTGGCAAACGACCCGACCATCGAAAGGATAATTACGCCACGGCTTGCTCTAACGGCAGCAGAGTACCTTGCATACGAAAAGGAGAAGCACGTGCTTGTGATTATGACGGACATGAGTTCCTATGCAGATGCACTGAGAGAGGTGAGTGCGGCTCGAGAAGAGGTTCCGGGGAGGAGAGGATATCCTGGATACATGTACACAGACCTTAGTACTATATACGAAAGGGCTGGAAGGCTTGAAGGAAGAAACGGGTCTATAACCCAGATCCCGATTCTCACGATGCCAAACGATGACATAACACACCCGATTCCGGATCTTACGGGATACATTACCGAGGGGCAGATATATGTTGATAGACAGATGCATAACAGGCAAATATATCCTCCAATCAATGTACTTCCGTCTCTTTCCAGGCTGATGAAAAGCGCCATTGGAGAGGGGATGACAAGGAAGGACCACGGAGATGTGTCGAACCAACTCTATGCAAAGTATGCGATTGGCAAGGATGCCCAAGCAATGAAGGCTGTTGTCGGGGAGGATTCGCTCTCTCCCGAGGACAAGATCTCTATAGAGTTTCTAGAGAGGTTTGAAAGAGAGTTTATAAGCCAAAGGCATGATGAGCTGAGGACTGTGAGCCAGTCGTTAGACATTGCATGGGATCTCCTTAAGATTTTCCCCAGAGAGATGCTCAACAGGATTCCGTCTGACATACTGGATGAGTTCCACTCTACAACACCCACCAGGGCCGAGTAGTCATTAAATTTCTTGTTTGAAGGGGCGTAATTTTGTATAAGAGGGTGAAAAAGTGATGTTTGCAAAGCCCTAATGAACGGGATGAACCAAGAGCAGAAGGTCTTTACATACGTGTGCATACAGTGCCCGTCGCTGAGAGAGCTAAAGCTCAAGGACCCCATCAGATGCACAGAGTGTGGAAACAGAGTTCTTCGAAAGAAAAGGACGGATGAGGTGGTGCAGCTCGATGCAGTCTAAGTTATCCAATAAATTCTTATCTATGGCTTATGACTTTTCTGTGGCAGGATTTAAAAAAGTCTAGGACCAACCCCAAATGGAAGAGGGAAGGAAAAGAAAAGCAAGGGACCAACTGTCGCCATATTCAAACCCCGTTGAAGAGAATGACCAGCACAGCACGGTTGCTGAGTCTTCTCCGCTGCCGAACAGGAAGAGGGCGAAGGCAAGGGTTGGGGATTTAGCAACGATTGCAAACTCTGATGCGCTGAAGGGGGTGTTGAGTTCCGTGAACATTCTTCAGCCCAAGATAAAGAACGATAGAATAAGTGGGCTGAACAGATGCTTTGTCAATGCTGTTCAGAAGGTGGTGGAGAAGGAGTCAAACAAGAGCCTCTTGTATTTATTTAGACAATATGAGAAGTATTACGAAGAGCTTAAGGAGTCTAGTGACTAGACTTTGGATATCGAATAAATGATTGATGTTATTTAAGGTGGTGTAAACAGAAACTCTTGATGAGCAATGTGTGTCTAGTTGTGATAGACGGATGGGGGCATGACGAAACGAGTACGGGAGGAAATGCAGTGAATGATTCAAGATGCAAATGGATGAGGACCCTAAGCCAAGACTACCGTAGCTTTCTTCTTCATGCGCATGGAAGATATGTTGGATTGCCCGATGGTCAGATGGGGAACTCCGAGGTGGGACATCTAACCATAGGAAGCGGACGGATCATTGAGCAAGACATATTAAGGATAGACAAAGCCATTGAGTCTGGACAGCTTAAGAGTATGCTGAGCAAGGAGGTTCTGGATGCAGGGAAAAGGATTCACTTAGTAGGGATGGTTAGTGATGGAGGGGTTCACTCGCACATAAGGCATCTTAGGGGGGTTTTGGAGTGCCTTAAGGGCCTTTACAAAGAGGTGTTTATTCACTGTGTAAGTGATGGTAGGGATACGGAGCCGCGTGTGTTTTTGAGGTATCTCGAAGAGGTCAAGGGCTTCTGTCAAGAGATTGGAGTTGGAAAGATTGCCTCGGTAGCCGGCAGGTTCTACACAATGGATAGGGCAGGCAATAACGAAAGAACAGAGCTTAGTTTTCTGATGATGACAGAGGGAGAGGAGATGGGTGGAGATGTCAAGGACCGTATTCTTGAGATGTATGAGGAAGGCTTGGGTGATGAGACTCTCAGGCCTCTTCTTGTTGACAGTGAAGGGAGGATAGGGCCAGAGGACACTGTCATCTTCTTTAACTTTCGGGCAGATAGGATGAGACAGATTGCCGCTAGATTTGCCTCAAACGGGAACAACATAATAACCATGACGGAATATAAAAAAGGACTTGTATCAAAGGTTCTTTTCAAGAAGGTGTGTGTGAAGAACACCTTGGCAGAAGTCTTATCTAGCCGCAAGATAAAGCATTCCCATATAGCAGAGAAGGAGAAGGAGGCCCATGTGACATATTTCTTCAACGGGGGCAAGGAGCAGCCGTTTCCCAGTCAAAGAACAATAATACGTGACAGCCCGAGTGTTGGGTCGTTTGATGCAGTCCCGTCAATGGCATCGGGAGAGGTAACATCTTCTGTGATCTCTGAGATCGAGAATGGAGTGCCCCTAGTGGTTGCCAATCTTGCGCCTCCTGACATGGTAGGCCACACGGGGAATCTGGAGGCAACGAAGATGGCTGTCGAGTTTACAGACGAGTGCATAGGATCGATCTACAAGGCCTGCAAGTCGAACGGATACGTTCTTGTTGTGACTGCCGACCATGGGAATGCAGAGAAGATGGTGGACAAAGATGGAAATTGCTGCAAAACGCATACAACAAGCAAGGTTCCACTGATAATCTGTAAGGAGAGGCAGGAAAGGCCTTCCTCCTCTTTGTGGGGGTATGCAGACTCTGATTACTCACTAAGAGATGTAGCGCCGACAGTGCTGGAAATAATGGGAATTCCAAAGCCGGAGGAGATGACTGGGAAGTCGGTCCTGGCAGATAATAAATATAAACGCTCTTTCTCCTTTTAAAGCATGGCAAAAGAATTTTCGCTGGAAGAAAAATTTAATCAGAACATTCCGAAATCAATCTCAATGTCTTCCTCTTCAGGCTCCTCCTCCTTCTTTGCCTCTTCTGGTGCAGAGGACGTGCCCTTTCCTTCCATAGGTGCTGCTGACTCCTGAGTACTACTCATCAGCAGATTCTTAATCTCAAGTGCATCCATCTCAAAAAACTCGCAGATCTTCGGGTGACTCTCAAGCCCAAAGAACTTGAACACGGCGTCGATCTTCTCTCGGGTCACTTGCTGGTTTGTTGCATATATAAGCAGCGTGGCTAGCGGGTACATATCGTTTATCATCTTTTCTTGTGTCATTCTACTTTAAGCAATTTAACGATATCGAGCCCAAAGTTTGGTAGCCCCTCCTCTGCTTTTGCTTTTATACTTTTCGGTGAAAAATTTGCTTTACGAGCCTGGATTGGAAGGTCCTGGGCCTGCACGGATCCCTTCAAATGGACTTTGACAGGCAAGTCTTCAGAACACTGAGTAAGGGGCACTCTGCAAGGTCCTGCATAAGGATAGCACAAAGGCCCCGAGTCTCAAACTTCTATCTTAAGAAAAAAGATAAGTATGAGTATGTAAGGTATAGACTGGCTTCGATGAGGCCTTACTTTCTGGAGCTTCTTGGGGTTGAGAGCTTTGAGCCTGTGAACCATGTGTCAAGCACCTCGTTCTACACATACGGGATTGTTATGAATCCGTTTGGACACAAACTAGATCCGAAAAATGTATTCATTGCATCCAGCATTGATGGAAGTAACGACGTCGTTGTGCGGCTGAACCTGGAGTATCTACAAAGATACTCTGTCTTTCCAGGCCAGGTCGTTGCAATCAAGGGGAAGAACGGAACAGGGAGCGAGATAACGGTAGAGGCCATTTACTGCATACCTGTTGTGGATGTCAACTCAGCTGAGCCTTCAGAGAAGGAGAGGCATGCACAGCCGTTTATATCTGCATTTTCGGGGCCCTATGGGGCTGGGCCAGAGTTTGGGATTCTCGACAGGATTCTCGCAGAAGATGCTGATGTATTGATACTGACCGGGCCTTTTATAGATCCTGTGGAAGGCGGGGTGTCTGAGTCACCATACTCGATGATGGAGGGAGCATTTATTCCGAAGATAAGGGAGTGGCTGTCCAAGGGGCCGGAGAGGAAGGTTGTCCTTGTTCCATCTACTAGCGACGTGATATCCTTGAATGTATTTCCTCAGGGTCCAATTGACCTCAATGACGAGAGAATTATATGTGTAAGCAATCCTTGTTCCTTTTTTTTGAACGGGTTTTTGGTAGCAGTCTCTTCTTTGGACACTGCTCTCGAGATAAGCTCAGAGGAGTGCTTTTATGACTCGAAATTGGACTATGGCGAGGATGTGTGTGGAAAGCTCCTTTTTGGAAACGACCGCCTTGAGAGGATATCGTATCACCTAGTCTTCCAGAGAACCTTTCTCCCGGTCTTTCCATCGATGAACATTGTCTCATACTCTGTGCCAGAAAGCATGTCCATGGACACCGCGCCGGACATATATATTATTGTATCGAGATTGAAGCACTTTTCTAGAAGTGTAGGGCCTTCTGTGGTTGTGAATCTGGGGCTACCGACGAGGGAGGCGGAGAAGGTAGTGTGCTTCATAAGGCTTCCGGAGACATTGGGAGAGAAGAAACCCTCAATAGAGTTTAGGCATCTAAGTGGAGTCTTGCACAAAGCAGAAAATAAATAGGGCATGCCCATACTCGGCCATGCAGTCGCACTTTGAGGTTTTCGACAAAATGCTAGAGGAAGTCCAGCAGCTGCGGCTCGATGCAATCTACTTCACAAAGCTAACATCTAGGATGGATGGAAGAATAGAGAAGCTGAGAAAGAAATGCAGGAGGTACAAGGAAAAGTTTATCCAAAGGCCATTGGAAAGATATGCCAAAAGGATTGCAAAATGCCATAAGGCTGTGAAGAAACTTCTCCGTAATAACAGAGACAGCGGAAAAACATTTGGCGATGTTGTCACGGGGCTCAAGAAGAGGTGTGAAGAGCTCTGTTCAAGGGCGGAAGCATCTTTTGATCTTGAGCATCCTTCGATATCTGACATGAACTGTGTTGTCAACCTGGGAGAGATGGGAAAGAATGAGAAGCTGTATTGTAGATGTGGGAGGCCACCATTCAAGAGTATGATAGCATGCGACTCTCCGGATTGTGTCAGAAAATGGTTTCATTTTGAGTGTGTTGGTCTTGCAAGCACACCAAGAGCACCCTGGACGTGCCCTGAGTGCAGGAAGGCAGCAGCACTGAATGATTGAGCATCACGGTATAATAAAAGATGTGTTTAATTGTCTAGGCATTGACAAACAAGTTTACATTGTTAAGAGTATTAACACGATGACTATGAGAAACACAAATATCCTCTGGGCATCAGGATCGTTTGTGCTATGTCTTCTGTGGGTGAATCTCCTGTACATCTGTGAGTATAAGTGGTCATACAAGTCATTAGAGTAAGTGAATGGCCCCTGATATCCCTGAGTGTGGAATACATTGAAGAATACATTCTGCATGATATCATCGCCGTGGGTAAATCTGGGGCCTGCTCTGCTGAATGTAGGCGCCTCTCTGGCCATATCGTACCGTCTTCTTTTTTCCGGGTTTCCCAAAGTTGCATATGCACTCTGGATCATTCCCGAGACAGCTCCGGACTCATGAATTCCAGTCCTGTCTGGATGGAACTTCATTATCAACATGTTGAAAGCTCTTTTTATTTCGGGTTGTGTTGCATCTTTAGATACACCCAGAATGTCGTAATAGTCTGAGGGGTCCTTTCTGAGGAACTTCTCGATCTCCTTGTGCAGTGAAAGGGCCTTCCTTGCCTTCTCGACCTCCCTTGCATCCTCTGCAGATCCTGTTAGCTCGTACTGTTTCTGAGCGTTTTCAAGGTATCCAGCATAGTCCTTCCTACTCAAGCAGGATCTGGCTGCTTCTGAATAGTTCATGGAGGGGTTTTTATCTAGGGATACTTGAACTTGGATGGAAGCTGCTGCTGGGGAAAGACGGAGAGGAGGGAAGAGATGGAGAAGAATAAAAAGAGCAGCAAGATCTTGAAAGGCTGTAAGACAGTAAGTGCCTTACAAAAAAAGAAAAAATTTTACCCTTCAAGAGGAGTAGTCCATGGAGACAGACGAAAGCAAGAGAGCAAAGAGTGATTCATTAACGATATATGTAGGGGATCTGCCACCAAAGACCATTGACTCTGATCTCTTCAGGATTTTTTCGAATGTAGGAAAGATTTTGAACATCAAGCTGATCAAGAGGGGGGAGAGTGCACCGTCTTTCGCATTTGTGACTTTTGAGAATGAAGAAGATGCAGAAAAGGCTGTGAGGGAATACAAGCATTACGAGCTGCACGACAGGCAAATAAGGGTGATGAGGAAGGACGAAAGGCCGCCCGAGACTGGGAATATCTTTGTAAAGAATCTCCCCGAGAGCTTTACTAGCAAGGACCTGGATGATGCGTTTTCCATGTTTGGGGAGATTGTAAGCTGCAAGGTTGCAACTACGCCGCAAGGGAAGTCTAAGGGATATGGGTTTGTGCAGTTTAAGGAGAAGCGGTCTGCAAAAAAGGTGATCAAGAACTTCAACAATCTCAACGGGCTTATGCTTGGAGGAAACAAGATTGTTGTGGAGCTGTACAACCCCGAGATGAAGAAGGGGGAAAGCAAGAAGGTATCGACGATGTTTACGAATTGCTTCATCAAGAACTTCCCTGGATCTGTTGGGGAGAAGGAGCTGCTGGATCTCCTTGAGAAGTATGGGAAGGTGACGTCCCTGTGTTTTCCGACAAAGGATGATGGGAAGCCGAAGGGCTTTGCATTTGCCAACTTTGAGACTCATGAGTCTGCACTCAATGCCATCAATGGTCTCCATGGGACGTTTCCCTTTGATAACGGCAAGGATGGAGGGGAGCCCTTTTACATTCAGAAGGGACAGAAAAGAGAGGAGAGGGCAGAGGTGCTCAGGAAGATGTTTGAGCAGCTTAGCATGCAAGGACAGAACTACAAGAAGAATCTTTACATAACAAACATCCCCGAGGGCTTTGGTGCTGAGGAGCTTAGCAACATATTCAAGGAGTTTGGAAGCATCACGTCTATGTCAGTGGGGGTTGACGGGGCGAACAACCAGAAGCAATATGCCTACATATGCTACTCCACGCCTGAGGAAGCAAGCATAGCTGTGGAGAGAGGAAACGAGATATATCTTGATGGCAACAGGCTTCAAGTTGCCTATTTCAAGAACAAGCTTGAGAGGATGAAGGAAAAAGAGTTTGGAGGTCTTGGGTACAAGCCGGGGATTCCGTACATGTACAACCAAGGGGCGAGCTTTGCATCCAATGGATTCAAGCGCGAGAGAAGCAGAAGCGGGTCTGTGAAACCGTATGGCAACGAACTTGAGAAGTTGCATAGTCTTGTGCTCGCAGCGGCGCCATCATTCAAGAGCCAATGGAAAAGCTTTGGAGTCAGTAATGAGACCGAGTTTTCTAACAAGGTCACAAAGGCTTTTCGCAACAAGCCTGAGGAAGAGATCAGAGACATGATCGACGTAAACTTTGTGCTGACAAAGAACATAGCGGCGGTCATTGAAGATGATAATTCCAATGACCAAGTCTTACTATAAACATTAAAGCCTTTAACGTTCATTGTTTTCTTGGGCAGCCAGCCCTAGGAGAGGCGCTATTTGATGGGGACGGCAGGGGGATTATCTTAGTGGTAGAGTGTTTGCTTCGCATGTGAATTGCCCGGGTTCGATTCCCGGATCCTCCACTTCTTTTTGGGCCGAAGGGATAATTTCGGTGGACTTTAGTCCCGGAGAGATGCTGTTTTCGAAGGAAACTCTCAAGTCTTTTGCACAATCAAAAGGAATCTCCAACATTGATGACGATGCACTGAGGGTGCTATCACAGGATCTGGAATACAGGATCAAGGAGGTGTGCCAGGAGGGAAGCAAGTTCATGGTTGGATCTAAGAGGACAAAGCTGTCGATTGACGACATCAACTATGCACTGATCAGTAGAAACGTAGACCCTCTCTTTGGATACGACCCACAGGAAAGCCTAGTTTTCCGCGGCCTTCCGTCTAATGTATACTATGTTCCTGACGAGGAGATTGACCTGGAAGAGTATCTCGATAGGCCTCTTCCAAAGATTCCTCTCCGGCCTTCCATTCAATCGCATTGGCTGGCGATTGAGGGAGTCCAGCCGCAGATTCCTTACAACCCCATACTTCTTGAGAAGCCTGTTGCAAAGAAGGATACACTCGGAACATACCAGGAAGAGGCCGAGCTGAAGTCCCAGAACAGGCACATGCTTACTAAGGAGCTTAGCATGTATTTTGACAAGGTCATCCAGGCAATGGAAACCGACGAGCAGATAGCCATGGAGTGCTTGCATAACGAAAGCGGGATTCAGCAGCTTGTTCCGTACTTTGTCCACCACTTCAATGAGCAGATAATGAAGAACATAAAGAACAAGGAGAAGCTCATGACAGTCATAATGGTCTACAACTCACTGCTTCGGAACAAGTACATCTTCATTGATCCATATCTCCACCAGGTTCTTCCTTCGCTTATAACATGCGTGATTGGGAAGAGCGTTGATGATGAGGTTAGGAGAGTAGCCTCGGATGTTGTCAAGTATGTCTTCAGCAACTTTTCTGGGTCTTACAAGACCCTTGCGCCAAGAATCATCAACACCCTCAGCAAGGCATGGCTGGACAAAGAGAAGACCGAGTCCACACAGTATGGCGCACTTCTTTGCCTAAGCTCTCTATCCAAGCATGTTGTGGAGACAGTCATAAAGCCAAAGGCAGACTACTATGCCAGGGAAATCAACAACCCAAAGGTTGCCGAGCTTCTAAAGCAGGTTTTGAAGGCAGACGAGCTTTAATATGCATGGCGCAGGAGCCTCTTCTTATTACAGATGATCCAGTTCTTTTGCTATTTCCCTTTTCTCTGTGGGAGACATGCAGACAACAACCTCCGTTCCGTTTTTAATCTTTAGAAGCCCATGGTCAATAAACTCACTGATCATCGAAAGAATAGATGTCTTTGATGTGAGAAACAGCTTTCTTTTTACCCTTTCAAACAGGTCGCTGAGGCTCATTGTGTCTGCATTGCATTGCAGGATCTCCTTCAGCACAGCCCTGGAGCCTTTTGGAACGCTCCTGACAACCCTGAACGATGCCTCTACCTTCGTTCCCCCGAGATGTATTCCTATTGTCTCCTCTTCGTATGGATCGAAGGTGGTGAGATCCCTGAAAATAAAGTTGAACCTCTCAACATCCTCAAGACTAAATCTTATGTCAACCTCCTCAATGGTTCCTAGGATTGCAAAGTTCCTCAATCCAGAGAACTCCACCATTCCAAAGTCGAAGTTTGCCATGATGAGCTTGTACTTCTCTCTTCTGGTGCCTATGGCCTCGTCTATATCCTTTATCGTCAATGTCTTAGAGGCCTTCAGGCCCTCCAGCCTGGACCTACGCCTCACAGCGTCCATTATTTCCGAAAGGATTTCGTGCCGGCTCATGATCCTGCAGTTGACGTAGATTGCAGTTGGAAACATTTTCTTCAGCAATGACTTTTTCGAGCCGTATCCATAGAACAATATGTTGAAAGATCTTACAAGCACATTGAACTCCTTCTTGCAACTTAGATGGAAATCGGTCAAGCTCGAGCTCATCCGTACGGGTATGGCAAAAGAATAGAAATGAACTTTTTCCCATGGGCTTCTGGCATCTGTTGCCCACAAGGTATCATAATTCTCCATCGGTAGCCCATGGGCGAGGGCAAACAAAAACTCAGAGAAGTCCAGATTCTCCTGCACAGGCTGCTTGGGACATCCAACAAAGAGATAAGAAGGGTCTTGGATGAGCTTCCTGCATCTCCAACTCCGGCCTCCATTCTGGATGTATTCAGACTTCTCTTTAGTCTAGCGAAGTACAGCAACAGGGAGATGCTGTGCTTCCTAGACGCATTCCAAAGGTTCATATTTGAGTGCCATATGGATATAGGCGATGTCGGGAGCAAGATAGTAGACCTCAAGTTCACGCCTTCTGAAAAGGACACGGACTCTGCCATTCTCAAGTACTTTGAGGTCATAAACATGGTGGCCGAAAAAATCCCACAGGAGCCTTCGAGGAGTGTATTCAGTAGATACATGTTTATACTTTCCCATAATGTCGTAAGCAAGGGGGCGCAGGGCGAGGTGCTTGCGAGGTTCAGAGCATTTCTTGAAAAGAAGAAAGAGCTCCTAAGGCTCTTTGCAGACAGAAAGATGTACAAAGACATCGGGTGCACAGAAGACTTGGTTCTGAACTTCTGTGATCTTTTCAATGACGAGGAAATGGTTGGGGTTGCACTGGAGTGTACTTCCCTCAGAGGACTTGTGATAAATAGAACACGGAGCAGGTACCTGTTCCAAATATACTACCGTGACCTTCCCAAGTGGTATATGATTGGACTGCACGATTCACTGATTCCATACCTGTACTATGCGTTTGACGGTGTCGGAATCTACAGGAATGTTTGTGAGGAGGTATACAATGGTTTGAGTGCACAGGAGATAATGAAAGCCATAGATGAAGACATGAGGAATGAGGTTTTCTTTGAGGATTGTGATATGTTTACAAGCAACCACGGGTGCAAAGGTGTGATACAAGACGGGGGAGCTGTCAGGGTAAGAGAGGACATAAGAAAGTTCAATGAGACAGGGTGCCTAGATCACATGTTTGAAAGCTATGGAAAGCAGATGAGCTTCGAGATTTTGAGGTACTTTGAAGAGACAGACCTGAAGAAGCTGGGGGCCTTTCTTTGCAAGCTCAAGAACGAGGCTTGCCTAAGGATATTTGCAGATACATTTGACTTCACCGATGTGGATGTACTTGATGGGCTCAGGACATTTCTCCTTTCCTTTTACCTTTCTGCAGAGGGCCAGGTGATTCACAGGGTTGTCGAGGCCTATGCCGACAAGTACTATCTAGACAATGCAGGGACATGCACATTCATGGAGATTGACAAGGACAATAAGACAAAGGAGTTTGTATTCAATCTTTCGTTTTCGTTTCTTGTTCTCAATACAAAGTTCCATAATCCTAATATAAAGGTAAAGCCCACATTCAAGGACTATATGAAGGACTTCACGGCAGAAGAGATTCCTCCCTCGTTTGGAATGGAGTATCTTGAATCGATGTACCAGTCCATTAAGAAAAAGCCTCTGGAGTTCCCTGTCAAGAACAAGCCTGGAAAAGATCACTACAAGGCATTCAAGAGGATGTGCAAGGGCCTCAAGGAGATAAGCGACAAGAAAAAGGGGCTGATGACGAACAGCGGCATCTTTCTTGGCCCAGAGCTCCCAGGGGATGTAAATATCTGCACGCCATGCAAGATGGATGTTTACAGGAAACTGTTTTCAGCAAACTTTAGGAGGTTCTTTCTTCTGGAGCCAAAGCAATTCTACGAGATGTGTAGCAAGCTTGGCATGGTTCAGCCGTTCGAAGAGTATCTCGAGATACATAAGGAAGACACATTGAAATTCATGGAGTCCTTTGTGCACTACTTCGAGATGGAAGGAAGTGCAAGGCTTTACGCCACTCTGCTTGATGTTCTTTCAAAGATCGATAAGCAGAGAAGCAACGGCATGCTTTCTGACCTTGGGATTTCGTTTCTGAAGAGCTCTCCAGGAAAGGACAGGATCCAGCAGCAGTACAGGGATGCATACCAAAAGCTCTCGAATGCAGGGGTCTGTGACGTGAGCCTTTTGTGCAATGGGCTTCGGATCTTCCTGTCTAGAGAGACGCCCAGTGGCAGCTGCAGTGAGGAAGATGCAGGCTTACAGAAGAGAAAGCAGAAGTCGATTGGGTTTGTGAAAAGCATGGTCATAGACATCCTTAAGAAAAACATTGGAAAGGTGGAAGACGTGTCTATGTTTGATGATGAAAGCATTATCTCTTTGCTAAGGAAGTGTGTCGACACAGGAAACAAGAGGAAGTTCGTCCACATATCGAAATTCTGCACAGACGAAAGCCTGCTTGGTCTTTTCAGACATGTCCTTGAAGAAAGCCCCGGGTTCATAGACAATGATATCCTCGAGGTGTTCAAGGGGATTTCTACATGCAGCGAGGATGGATTCCGCTGCATTCTACTTCTGCAGAACAACGGGTTTGACATGTTCGACTTTGTTGCCACAGTGAAGTACGAAAGTATTGTTTGTAGAGCAATCAATGCTCACGAGGGAGAAGACGGGGAGCAGCCCGACCAGTCCAAACTCGAGTTTTCTGCAAAGGACACATTGAAGTGCTACACCATCGAGGAAAGATACGAAAAGAGTCTGTCGGATCCCTCGAGCCTGTTTCACTTCTACGTGTCTTCAGGCTCTGTTCTGAATCAGTCGAAGGTAAGGCAGGTCCACAAGTCTGGATGTCCTCTGAAGGAGGATATGTTTAGGGCAGAAGAAATGGACAAGAGGCTGATATATTTGATAAAGAAGGCTGATGCAATGGCCAGCAGGGATATAACCAACTACACGCTCTGGATTGTGAATCTCCTATCTTCGAGCCTTCCACTTTTATCAAGGTTTTTTCTCCGAAACTTTGGCCTTCTTCTGACCTTGAAAGATCAGGCGATGGCAAACAACTTTGTCAAGATATTCTACTCCAGAGTGCACAAGGTGATGAATGGGTCCGAGCTGTGCTGTAGCTGCGGATATTCACTACTGAACGATGTGGAGGGACTCATTGAGATGCTGCAGAAGTACGACCTTGCTTCTGAAAAGGACTTTGAATTCTACTTCAATGGGAAGCGCAAGATGATGAAGAACGGAGGAGTTAGGGCCGATGGTAGGGATGTGGTGATAGTAAGGGCCAAGAGAAATGAAGGCAATGTGGACAGAAGCAGCGAGGATGTCCCTGATGCAGAAAAGGAAGACGTCGGGGACAAAATCGATACGGAAACCAAGCCTGACTTTCATCTGTAAGTAAGTTATCCAAAGGCCATAGAAGTGAATAAACATGGTTGTGTTATGTCTTTTTTCCCTAGCTCCAGCTCAAAGAAAACCATACAGAATCAACAAATCGCTTGTTTTTGCCACCCCAAGGACACAGAAATGTTTGCAAATGATTCCTGTCTTGAGGATGAGCCATGGAATGCAGCTATAGGAACTTTCGACAGACACTACAAGCTTTCCAGGAACTTTGTTGCAGAGCTTGTACACTTGGGGCCTATTCTTGTGTCTGTGGTGGTTGGGAAGGACGTTTCAAGGGCATTGGTAAGGTCTATTCTGGGGTTCAAAGAGTATAGATTCTACAACAATCATATTAATGGATGTCCGTATTTCTTCTCTGTCCGCAACGGCCTCTCCAGGTATTTTGTGGACAGCATAGACAGCTGGAGGCATGTGGAGGCTACAGGCACTCGGAAGTCCTCCTTCATGGGAATGCTGAATTCTTTGTTTTCTCTCGGAAGCTGGCCATTGAAAAACGAGTCTTCTGGGAGTAGAAGGAACATGTATGACACGATATCGAGCGGAATGATGAGATGTCCCGAGATGTTTTCTGTTGAAGAGATAATGGGGCGGATGGCTGAGGTGAGGCCCGAGCATGCTTGGGAAGTGGACAATGAATTCTACAGACAACCTGTTTATGTCGATTTGGTTGTGGAGAGCAACAAAAGAATTCCCGGGGGGATTCTTGGCCGAAGGCAGATCAGCCCTGAGGACAGCCTTGACGTGTCTTCGGACGAATTGGAAGACGTCAGGACGGCGGCCAACCCTGAAGAGAAGAGGCTGCGGCATGCACTTCTTGGGTTTGTCTTTAACGAGATTGAGTACTTTTGCCAAATGAATGCATTCTATCTGGACGTTGTAACGAAGACATTGTGTGAGAATACGGTGCTCGAAGATGTATTCAGAGGGTTTTTGAAGGTCTACGATTTCGAGATTGGATTTATAAACTCTATGAGGGACATAGTGGAGGAGGCAGGATTTGCGATGGACAGGGTTCTATCTGATCCTCAATACTTTGCTTCTGAAATGAATGGCAAGGGGTTTCGGGATGTCGGGATGAATGATGAGGAGATTGTGGAGAGGGTCCTGCAGTTTTTTGAAAACAGTCTCGATGGATTTAGATGCTACGAGGATATGATGCTGTCTTACGAGGAGTCTATTGAGTTTTTGAAGAAGGCCAAGGAACGTTCTGGGGTTCCGGGCCACAGGATAGTGGACGACTGCTTTTGCAACTGTCTGCAAAGGATTGTAAGGTACCCTATTCTCATTGAAGACATTCTTCGGAACCTTACAGACGATCTACACATGAAGAGGGCAAGAAGAGTCTACCTAAGGATGGTAAAGCTGATCAACATCATCGATAAGAAGAAGGAAAGGCACGACAACATCTTCTATGGATTATTGGTGAAGAAGAGAGTTGAGGGGATACCTGAGGAGATTGCGAAGGGGAACACGGACTTTCTTTCTCAGCTAAGCTGTGAGGATTCAAGCGGAGACCCTGTGGCACTATTTCTATTTCGTGAGATGATAATTATTGCAGACAGAGAGGGATCTTCGGTATCTATTCAGGACCCGAGCACAGGGAGGTACTTTTTCCGGCATGCCCTAATGCTGAAGGATATAGGGCTTTGTGCCTTTGGAATTTCCGGGATAAAGATAACAACAAAGGGAAGTCTAGGGGGGAGGGAGGATCTGTATGAGATGACGGAGGTTTATGACGATGTCTGCGTTGGAGCAATGTACTTTGCGAAAGGCTCTCCACATTCTGTAAGATGTTTTGTTGAAGAGTACCACAAGGCGGAAATTGAATCTGAGGCTGGGCTATACATATCGTCCACAAATGTATTTTCTAGAGTTTTCAGGAGTGGAGATGCAGGGAAAGGGAGCTTGAGAAGAAGAGACCTGGTGGTGTATACAAACAGAGAGGAGTTCAATTCGTCTCAAATTTCGGACAGTGGGTACCTAGACATTGAGAATGGTGTTTTCGAGATCAGAGGTCTTGACGGTACGGAGCAATGCATAAACTATAGAGAGAGAGAGCTGAAGCATCAGCTTGCAGATGCTGTGGGGGAGATCGTCAGAACCAGAAGGGCGTATGCCGCATCAAAGGACACTCCTTGGAGATCTCCCCAGTTATTTGCAATGTATAGGATAAAGCTTAGGGAAGTCGTGGAGGAGTGTGGAGACTCCTCGGTTATTGAATTCAATGGAAGGCTTTCTAGGTGTGATTCAGCCACAGTCACCAAGAAGATTTACGTCATGAAAGGGATTGTGGGATACCTGTCCAGGTCTTTGTCGTATGTGGGATGCAATAAGTTTTCGAAGGAGCAGCTTCCTCTCGACGGAGACAATGGCTGCAGGCTCGAGGAAAATGAAATCATAGGGTTCTTGGAAAAGGCCTTGGATACTGAAGAGCTCGAGGACAGGGCCTTCACCGATTACACTGCAGAGGACATCCTTTACCTGCTAATGTATTTCGTGCGCACAAACATGTACACTTTCTTTAGAATAGAAGACATAGAGATCTTGCACAGAGCGTTATTTGTGGACAAGGTCTGCCTCCTAGGTACGGTTGTCCTGCAGACAAGTAACCCCTTGCTTGCTACATCTTTCTTCGAGGTTATAATCAGGGCAAAAGACAAGCTCTCGATCATCCCTGTACTGAAGATGTTTATGGCCATGTTTGGGCCGTTCAAAGTGGACAGGTCGGAGATGATTGAGATGGTGGCCAGAATCCGTTGGTGATTGATGTGTGAAATAAACATGTGCTTGTCTGATGTTTCAGGATCTTACAGTGATGTTTACTTTTGGAAGCAGCACGTTGTTTAGTGCTTGGCATGGACGCAGATGAAGAAAGAGCTTTGAGAGAGTCGTCAAGAAACATGAAGACGACCGTTCAGATCATACAGGAGAAAATAGATCAGCAGGGACTGATATACGAGTCCATCGAAGCAGAAGCTGCAAGAAACGACAGGATTTTGCTCATGAACATTCGTGCGTTTGAAGAGGCAATCAAAAGAATGAACAACGATCCAAGAAATAAGATAATATTTATGCTACTTTTAGTGATTATAGGATGCAGTGCATATTTATTCCTATAGCTACCACCCAGGGCCCGAAGAATAAATTAGTTGATTCTACAGGCTATGTTCTTCAGCATCTCAACATCAAGGAGGTTGTCCCTGCCACCATACTGCTCGTAAAAGTCTGTCAGTACGTCGATGATGAACTTCTTGTCTGCATCTGATGCTTCTGAATACTCTTTCAAGAAGGTCTTATTGATTCTAGACATGTCTGCCCTCAACTTCCTCTTACTTCTTCTGTTGCCTTGCTTAAGGTAGCTCGTTGTGTTTCTGAATCCTTCAGGGTTCACCTTTAGTGAGAGGAGAAGGAAGTACCTTGCCATATTGAAGTATTCCTGGTCCACGGGGGAAATCGGGAAGCAGACAAAGAACGTGGATATCACATCAAAGACTAGGTGGTAGGAGGTTACAATCCTTAGATTTCCCATCCCGCAGGCCACTATCCCAAGGCACAGCTTGTATCTTTCAACATCTCCGTACCTCATGGAGAGCTGCACCTCTTGCTTGCATGTGCTAGACGTGAAGAAGAAGTCCATTTTCTCGGACAGAGACTTTCCTGTCTCTGTTGCCTTGATCTGCCTCCTCAGGATTCTGATGACATCGAGATTACAAGACGAGTTTGATATCAGCGAAAGTGCCACAAGAGATGTGTCAAAAAGTATCTTGGTCTCATCATTACTCTTCATGGCTCTTTCTGCAAGAAGACATACATCTACAATGGCCTTAAAGAGACTTCCGTTGAAGTCTGGGGAGATGCCCTTGTAGAGCATATAAACAGATATGTACAGCATCCTTCCAGACAATCTGTAAAGTTCATGGAGGCTTGCATTCGCAGCTTTCGTCCTCACTTCCCTGACAATCGAGTCTAGGTGCTCGTTCATTTCTAGCCCAAGAGAAAACAGCTCAGAGTACAAGACCTCTTCAGGCCTGTTTGCATCAGACCTCCTGAGCCTATTTCGAAACCTCATCTGCTTGCTGCCAAACAGAATAATTCCATTCGCAAGAAGTTCACAGAAAGAGTCTTTCAGCTCTATGAACCTGAAGATGTCGAGACTGGTCTTCACATACAGCATCGATATGGAAAGGGATGCCATGACTCTGTATGTGTAGTCGTACCATATCTTGTTTCCTCTGTTGTATTGCTCATTCTTGAAAACGCCCTCCCTATTTGCTTCTTCTTGCAGGGCATTCTTGATAAGTACATTCCCGCTTCCTGCATACAACATTCCAAGCCCAACAATGCATCCAACGTGAATGTATAGGGGCTGTGGAGACTTAAGATAGTGTAAGTACATCTTTCCCAATATATCATCTCTTTTTCCAATGTGGCTGATCCCAGTCCCTGCCAGGACAGCCATGGATATCACGGGATGCTTCGGCATAACAAGCCTTGCAACACCCTGGGGATGAATCTCTCCCAGCCGGCCTTGAAGCCCAAATGCAAATACCCTCCCGGCCACCTCAAACTCATTTCCCACTCCCGTGGATGTAAATTCAAGAATCCTTGACTCTATAAAGTCATGCGTTGCCTCATCATGAGAACTCAGTCCACAGCCCCTATACACAGAATAGTTGAATGAGGGCCAATCCGTCCAGCCGCTCTCCTTGATCTCAATCTCACCCAGCTCTCCATTCTTGTAGATCGGAAACCTTAGCTGCTCAGAGCCATATCTATTTTTGATTGCACCCAGACCGCAGAATAGATAGGCCTTTCCTATGTTTGATATCATTCGAAGGATGTATCCTTTTTCTCTCTTGTTCTCCAAATCATATTCATCAATCTCAAAGATTATCGGCTTCTCGTCAAACAAAGAAAGCACTTCCTCCACTCGGGGATCTCCAAAGTGTTTCTCGGCAATTTTACACAGCTTCCTGACAGATCTTACAGGCCTCGTGCTCCTAAGTACTTCTCCTTTCTTCATCTCCATGTAAATCACTCTGTACCCAAGACTCATCACATCAGAGTACCTCAGATTTACAATTGCATCCAGATTGCATCTTATGATCCTTCTGTACTTCATTTTCAGCACATCCTTGCTGCCTGCAAATGAGGCATGTGTATAGCTAATCAGCTCCTTACACATAGATACAGTCTTCAGCCCCTCAATTTGCGGAATGCCCATGTCCAAAAACTCCCACACACTTCTGCACTTTGCAAGCCACTCTTCCAGGACCTTATCAACCTCGGCCACAACATCCTCTGTGTGCTCCAGCAGATCAAACCTCTTCTTCTTGCTTTGGAAAAAAGCGCTCATAAATACTCTTTGCATGGCCTTTGGATAGCACGAAAGCACATTCCTTTCTAACTCATTTATTCCCCTCCAAAAGGGCTTGTAGTAGTCCTGCTTCCATCTTCTTGAAAGCCTCGATTTAGGCCACAGATCCCTTCTGATTGGAGAGCATACAACTTCGTTTCCGAGAAACAACGTGTCGTTGATCCTCAAAAACTCGAGCCACTTGTCCTTCGAGATTCTCATCCTATACTTTATAGGACACCCAGCTTCCGTTTCGAACCTCACACTCGTCTCAGACAATAGCTTACTTCTCTTCACACCCCCTCTGCTGCTTCCAGGTCTGATAAACAACGCTGTATTCCCGTGCACACCCACCATCAAGCTGTCATAGTCTACAATGTCCATGCCTATCCCCCTTTCGTGCCTTCCATTCCCTTCGTAATCCTCAACAAGGCACCTCATTCCCCTCCCTACCTTATGCGCAATTAGCATTCGGGCCCTGTTGATCTCATCGGCCGCATCAGAGCAGGAAGACCACCCCATCACATCTTGGATATCAATCTTCTCAATTGCAACGTTCTTCAGGAGATATCCCCCCGCACCCTCCAGGATCATCTCTCCCGATATAACCTCCTTTAAGGAAAACCCGTGATCAAAGAATACAAACACCTCGGGCTCAAGCGGGTGTGAAACAAACATCACATGACTGTTCTCCCTGTTCTGGTAGTAAACCCCCTCCCTCTTTACAAAAGCCGCCTTTATTGGCCGTTTCAGAGTCATGTCCTCTTCCCCGTAGAAATGGATCCCCGTCCGGGTACAAACAACAGCCCATCTCCCAAACCTCCCCGCATTGATAATCTCATCCTCAAACATTAGTCTTTTTCCTCCAAGCACTGCTTCCTTGTCCTTCCATCTGATTACCATCAAAGGGCACATCCACTAAAGTTTTATAGATCCCTGCCATTGTTTGATGCTTACAGCTCCTCCTGCTCGACAGACATCCCACACTCACATCTAGATACGTCTCCATCCACTTTGAATACATGGACATGTCTCTCGTCACTCCGGATATCCATCCTGGTCCTTCTTCTAAGTGCCTTCACTCTTTTCCTTAGTCTCCTTATCTTTCGATCGTCAGTCTCCTTTTTCCTTCTTCTCTTCATTTCCTCAATCTTCTCAAGCGATCCCCACTTGCGGACTGCAAACTCCTCAATCTCCTCTTGCAGATATAAGTGCATGTTCGACCATGTTCCCTTGTGGGGATTTGGCCTCTCAAGAAACCGGAACTCCTTGAGCTCGTCGCCTGTCAGAAGATAGTCAGATAGACAGGATGTCTTCGTAACAAACTTGAGGACATCATAACGGCATGGCCTGCAGACAGAAATCCCAAATGTCTTCTTGATCTCGTCATCAAGCGGGATTTGCGAGCAGTACTTGCATCTCTTGTCCAGAGAGACAGGAAGAAGTATGGGCTCATCCTCCTTTGCTTCTTTCTCACTGCTCTCTTTCTCAGGGAAAAACCCTCCATCCCGTAAAGCATCCTCCATATGTCTGCAGAGGGCACATGCTTTTCGTTTAAACTCTCCCGATGTGTAGCCAAAACTCCCCTAGTGGGTTACGAAGAATAATTCGCTCTCCCGTAGCCCCCGGATGCTATTTGATTTGTTTGGGTTCTTTGGAGAGAAGCCTTCATGGTCTTTGAGCCCAATTAAGTTTGAGGCTGGGAACCAGAACAACTTTGGGGGGAAGGTGATAGTCCCGCAGTCGGTGCTGGTTGATCTTGTGTCATTCCAGATACAGCCGCCATTTACATTTGAAATCTCTCATTCCGATGGGGTTTACAAAACACACTGCGGGGTTCTAGAGTTTACCGGGGAGGAGGGCCAGATCGTTGTCCCCTCGTGGATGTATCAGCAGCTCTCCATGGAGGATGCAGACAGGATTGTGCTCAGATACATGACGTTTCCTCTCGGGAGGTTTGTGAAACTGATACCACATTCTGTAGACTTCCTTGAAATCGAGAATCCAAAGCTGGAATTGGAGTCATGCCTGAGGAACTATCAGGTTTTGTCTGAGGGAGATGAAATACTGTGTCAATTTGACGAGGTTGGATCAATAAGATTCACTGTTGCACACATAGAGCCCCTAAGCAATGCAGTATACATCGTGGACACAGATCTGGCTGTTGACTTTCTGGAGCCAATTGGATTCAAGGACAAGATGGAGAGAGAGAGGACGGTCGCAAAGTACGTTGAGGTGATTGATTCACCCCACGATATAAAGCCAATTAAGATGAAGAAGCTTGGACTGTACATGTACAGGCCGGCGAATTAAACTAGCAGATCGATAGTCGTTTATTGCCCGAGGATGAGAGGTCAGGTCAGGGTGGCAGTGGAGCCTACTGCAGCCTCATATGCAGAGTATAGAGCATCTACCTCGTGCTCGTTTCCAACGTTGTCTACAATTTGTTCAAACGAAAAAATACCTTCTGACATAAGCATGAAGTTCTCCACAAAGCACTTCTCATTGTCTGGAGGACACAGAAAGATCTTGAGATACTTCTCGACAACATCCATGAGAGGTACGACACTTACCTTTGTTCTTAAGTGCCTCTTTACCTCTGAGACTTCAAACAAAAGAGCTTCCGAAATTTGAGGAGAGATTCTGGTGGAGTATATTCTTGAGAATGCATGGGAAATCACCCCTTCTAGCAGTGTGATTTGAACATCCTCATGTATTCCCTTTGTTCTTTCGCTCATTATGTTCTCGTCCAGGAATCCTATGATTTCTTTGGAAAGCCCCTCGGGCGTTGCAAAGTCCAGCCCTGAAAAATAGCTTGAAAGAAAGTCGTCTATAAATGCATTCTGTAGTCTTTCGATTCTCCTGATCTGTGCATGGATTCTTGGGATGTCCTCCTCGACTCCAGACTTCTCCATGATTCGGTCCAGAAGGTCTAGGGCTGTTTCTCTTATGAAAAGAAGTGTGTTTAGTACAATGATGGACCCATAGAGGTCCCTCGAAAGGCTTACCTTCCTCATCAGAAGACTCAAATACTCATCGCAGTGATTTACAAACTGCCTATATACAGATTTGTCATCGAGATACTCAATTTTCTTGAGCACTTTTTCTACTCCACGGAAAAAGTCCAAAAACCTCGAGACAATGCACACTCTAACATCTTCCTGCTTGAGATCAGGCTCCACTAAAAGGCCGAGGGACTTTCTCAAATATATCTCTATGTTTGGAATAAATAGTGATGATATCATTGTTCTATGCGGGCACATGTTTTCTTGCAAGCCTGACACCGGCTGTGCCCTATCTGCATGGGGCACACGGGAAGTACATGCACTGCACCCATACTTCTCAAACAGCCTCCCCAGTCTCTTCTCATACCTGACAGTTGCATTGAAAGCATCTATGAAGTCCTCTTCGTCAACTTCGTTATGAAAAAAGTAATCGCATACCCTCTGCTTTGTCATAAAGTAGTATTTGACCAGCACCTCCTGTGGCAAATTCCAGTCGTCAGGAACGTGGGAATACCTAAGGTCTATTCTGGCTACATTCTCCTCTATCCACGGCAAACAGCCTTTCAGTGAAGACAGCTTCTGAAAGTTGCAGTTTAGAAACTCCTGGTAGCCTACAGAGCACAGCGATCCCAGATACGAGCACACCAGAGACCTCATCTTTCTCTCGAAGTCCTCGCCTTGCAATAGAATGATGTTTACGAGTGGCCTTGGGATTCCCCTCTGCTCATGGATGCACTTCCTTACTTCCTCCTCTACAGAGGACTGGAGCCCCTCCAAGTCGTCTGTGCACAGCTTGTCTCGAAGAACTAGCTTCTCCATCTCCTGCTGGATTCTTTTGTAGATCTCCTCGTAGTTCCTCGAGTTGTAAAGCGTCCTTAGCTCTATAGCGTGCATTCATCTCTGTGTTCCTCAACGTTTTAGGCCAAGAGTGAAACATCTGTTTCAGATAGGACATGGGGCTCAGGGAGAGGCAGTACCCGCTCTGAGCTGCTTGGGAAGAGGCGAGAGCATTGGTGGGCAAAAGTCGAATGTTTTTCTTGTCCTGCAAAAATAGGCCTGGAGATGGAGAATTTGTTAGAGGACGATTCGGAGAATTTACTGAGGATGAGCCCCGACGAGTATTGGGTGGGAGACTTCATGCATAGGAAGGAAAACCATGCCATCGTCCGTGTCCCGGATGAGTTTCTGGAGGACAGGTTTAACATTATTGGGCTGGACAGATACATAAAGAACCTCGAAGAGGTTTATAGCTCTATACTCGATAAAGGTCCGAGAAGAGGCTTCAAAGAAGAGTCCTCGCTGTACTACCTGATCCACCAGAGATACATCTTCACAAAACCTGGTCTCGAGGCTATCTTGGACAAGGTGATGGGCAAGGAGTATGGGATGTGCCCGAAGATAGGATGCAGGTCTGTTGGGATGATTCCTGTTGGACTGAGCGATGGGCCGGGGAAGTCATCCACAAAGATTTACTGCCACAACTGTGCGAATGTATATGAGCCCAGAGGCAGCCTCCGGCTGTTGGACGGATGTGCATGGGGAAGGTCGTTCCCTCACTTCCTGATCCTCGCACACTCATACCACTTTCCCTCTAGGGTGTGTGAGGAGTATGTTCCGAGGATCTACGGGTTCCGGATATGCTCCCATGACGATAACGATTCTTTTTCCGAGGACAACTGAATAAATGCCTAATATGGAAGACAGGCTAGAATTTTGATTAATTTTCAAAAGACACGCAGGCCGTAATGAGAGACGAGCTTCTGGAAGAGCAATATGGCTTTGTATCTTACTACGAAAGCAGAAGAAGGGAGGGATGGGTGTTGAACTACACGGTGGTTACGCTCAGGGATGGAAGGATGAGAACAAAGCTCTATCTGATTGACGAAGAGGGAAGAGAGTTTCTTGTGAAGATTCCTTATTTCCCATCGCTTTTGGTGAAGGCTTCTGACTACGATATTGTTGAGGAGTATCTCAGGAAGAAATATGCTGGGGAGATCCAGGATATGGAAAGGACGCAGAGGATTGATTTCAAAGAGAAGAACCACCTGAACAAGGAGCCCGGGACGTTTTTGAAGATAAGATTCAGAACCGAGCCCGGGTTTGTTGAGGCCCTAAAAGAGATCAAGAGGATAGCAGCAAGGAACAGAGTGCAAAAGAGTAATGAGTATGACTGCTTTGGAGAGGACAGGGCATTCAATGCAGAAGGCCTCATAGAGTCTGTCCACGAACACGACATACCTGCAGAGGTAAGCACTGCCAATGACCTGAGGATCAGATGCGGGAAGTGGTATGGGTTCTACTATACGGGAGAGACGTATGTTATAGAGAAGAGCGAGAAGATTGTGTTTCCTGATCTTAGGATACTTGCCTTTGACATAGAAACATCGAAGAAGCCGTTGAAGTTTCCGAATCCTGAGTCTGACGAGGTGATGATGATATCTGCCAAGACGGAATGCGGTGGAGAGCTGATTGTGAACAGAAAGCTGGTTTCGAAAGACATTCGGAGGTTTGAGTACAATCCAAAAGAAGACATGCAGTGTGTTTTTGAAGTAGTGAACGAGGATGATGAGGAAGGGGTGTTGATCAGATTCATAGAGATGATTCAAAGGCATAGACCTCATCTGGTGACAACGTTCAACGGAGCGCTGTTTGACTTCCCATTTCTAGAGAAGAGGATGGCAAGATATGGAATAAGTCTTAGAGAGACTGCTGGGTTTGTTCAGAAGGACGAGTACTACATATCAGCGTTTATTGTGCACCTTGACTGCTACAAGTGGGTCAAGAGGGACTCCTATCTTCCTGCTGGAAGCCAAGGCCTCAAGGCAGTTACCAAAGCGAAGCTAGGATACTTTCCCGACGAGATTGATCCCGAGGACATGGTTGGGCTTGCGGTCTCTGACCCTGATAAGATGGCGTCGTATTCTGTTTCTGATTCTGTTGCCACGTATTTTCTCTACACAAAGTATGTTCAGCCTCACATTTTTTCTATGTGCTCTCTTATTCCTCTTCCTCCGGCATCGGCACTTTGCCAAGGGTCTGGGACGCTATGTGAGGCCTTACTTATTTCGGAGGCCAGCGAATATAAGGTGATAATTCCGGAGAAAAGAAGGGAAAGGAAGATACAGGAGCACAACGGACACATAGCCGAAAGCATCACATATGTTGGGGGGTATGTTGAGTGTCTGAAGTCTGGGATCTTCAGGTCTGACTTTGAGTACGACTTTGAGATGGACGAGGGATTTATTGACGAGATAGTTCTAAAGCTTGACGAAGTGATTTCGGAGTACAGTGGGGAAAAGGGTTTTGAGGACATGAAGTCTCAGATTCTCAAGAGTCTCCAAGAGAACAGAGGAAGGATCCGAAGGGAAGGGCTTATATACCACCTGGATGTGGGGGCTATGTATCCGAACATCATCCTTACTAACAAGCTGCAGCCTGTATCGATTGTCGACGAGGACACTTGCATAAGATGTGACTTTTCGGATGAACTGAACGGATGTAAGAAAAGAATGGAGTGGACTCTGAAGGTTGAGTATATTGCAGCAAACAGAGGAGAGACGGAAAGAATTAGGAGGCAAATAAAGAAGGAGAAGGGTTTTGTGGGAGACAAGGATGAAGAGCTGAGGCAAAGAGTCAAGAGGTACTCGAAGGGAATATACAGGAAGGCAAAGAGGAAGGAAAGTTGCACCCGAAGGTCGACTGTTTGCCAGAGGGAGGTTCCGTTTTATGTGGAGACGGTTAGGAAGTTTAGGGACCAGAGATATGTCTACAAGAGGCTGTATTTTGAGGCCCAGAAGGCCTTTGAGGCGGCAGAGACTGAGGAAGAAAAGAAGCATGCAATGAAGTCTGTCATTGTGTACTCCTCACTCCAGGTTGCACATAAGTGTGTCCTGAACTCCTTTTATGGATATGTGATGAGGAAGAGCTCACGATGGTATAGCATGGAGATGGCAGCCATAGTCTGCAATGTTGGGGGAAACATCATTAAGAAGGCAAGAGAGGTCGTAGAGAAGATAGGGATTTCCTTGGAGATGGATACGGACGGTATATGGTGCATAGTTCCCTCGTCGCTGGTGTCGTCCTATGTACTTCCCTCTGGAAGGAAGTTTTCGTTTCTGTCAAGCATTCTGAACCACTTTGTGTGCAAGAAGTTCACCAATTACCAGTATCAAGAAAGAGTTGGCGGCGAGTACATCACACGGGCGGAGAACTCGATATTTTTCGAGATCGACGGCCCGTACAATGCGATGCTTCTTCCTGCGTCGACCGAGGAAAACAAGCTGCTAAAAAAGAGGTATGTGATAATTGACGGGAACAACAGGATTGCAGAGCTCAAAGGGTTTGAAGTGAAGAGGCGGGGAGAGTTGGAGATTATTAAGAAATTTCAGGAGGAGCTATTTCTTCATTTTCTGGACGGGAGAAACCTAAAGGAGTGCTACGAGTCACTTGCTGGGGTGTGTAGATATTGGCTGGACATGCTGAAGAGCAAGGGAGAGTATCTTGATGACGATGTGATCCTTGAGTTGCTATCCGAAAGCAGAAGCATGTCCAAAGGGCTTGGTGATTATAGGGGAAGAAAGTCGAACCTTACTGTGACTGCCCTCAGGATGTCTGAGGTTTTGGGTGAGGGGATTCTTGAAGAAAAGCTAAAATGTGAATACATTATTGCAGCGTATCCTGAGAATTGGTCTGTTGCCGAGAGGGCGATACCGGTGGTGACTTTCCGGTCTGATCGGAAAGAGGAGTTCCTCAAAAGATGGCTGCAAAGGGACTACTCTGGGGACATCAGAGCCATTATTGACTGGGACTATTATAGACTGAGGCTGGAGTGTATTGTCCAGAGGATGGTTATATTGCCTGCTCTATTTCAGGGAATCAAAAATCCATTAAAAGAAGTAGAGGTACCCAAGTGGGCAAAGACCAAGTCTGAGCTCAAGGGGTTTAGCATAAAGAAGACCAATGACATTGAGGATGTCTTTTGCATACCAGAAGTGAAAGAGGGGGTGGTTGAGGATGCGAAGTGCAGGGATGATGAAGTTGACAAAGAAAACTGTGTGAACAACCGAGAGGAAACGAGGGAGTTGATTGAAGCTGCGGGGAACGCACCTAGAGGTGAGACAGGATGGATGGAAACTATAGAAAGGATTATGGATAGAGGAGATATTATTAAGGTGGCATGTGATGACGATGGATACATGAACATATGCTATGGTGGATGGGGTGATGCTGTGGACAGGATTCCTCTGGAGAGGAGGATCTACATTGAAGTCAATGACTGGAGATACTTTGAGGAGTCTGGGGAGATTGAGAAGACGGTGGTATGTCTTCCTGATGGTTCTGAAAGTGTAGAGGTGGGCATGATTAGGTTGAAGGAGCATGAATTCATACGTAACCGTTCGCTGTATAAGAAGTTTCTAAGCCATTTTTCTATCAGAAGGGTCTTTGAGGACAAGATCCCGATTTTGTATAGTAACATGAGGGAGTGTGGGGAACATGAAGTCAGGTTTACAGTTGTGTCTAGCTTTATATTCCAAGGAAGAAGTGTGTATGCAGCAGGGGAGGACGAGGTTCTTATATTTTCTGCCGAAGATGGGCTCTACGATCTCGGGAGGTATCTTCTTGAAAACCTTGGGAAATGGAAGGTTGTGGTTATCAGCTCTGCCGACCCATGCAAGACAGAACTTCGAAAGATCCTACGAAAGTATCATGTTCTTGAGATGCCTCTTAGAAGAGGCCTGCCCCTAGGTGAATACTCAGAGCTCTGTGATGAACAGAGGAAGATCCATCAGCTGATGGCAAAAGAAGTGGAGCTAATATGCAAGACTAGCAGATATACAAGGATACCTATTTTGAATGTAGATGAGCATTTAATGGATGTACTGCTTTACAGGGAGTTAAGGAAGAATAACGTTGTGTGTATGGGGCAGAAGTCTGTGACGAACCACTTCTCGTGTCTGAAGACAGAGAGATTCATGCCTGGGCTCTACAAGGGATACACTATTGAGATTGAGTGTACAGGGGCATCAGTTCTCTCGATTATTGAGTATAAGGCATTTCTGGGGGAGGATACACTATTTGGTGGGGTGTCAAGAAAGGATTTCGATGTCCTCCGGAACTTTCTGAAAAGAATAGTCCTGGACTCTGTGAGAGGAGAGGAGGGAACCAGACTTCTTCTAAGGAACATAGGTGCGTGGATAAGAAGGGACTCTGAGATTATCTGCCCGGATCTCCGGAACATCTGCTGCATGCTGCAGAAAAGATATATGATGAACCTTGCGAAGAGGCTGAGAGATGAAAGATACGATGTGATTTGCGTGGCAGGGGACATGATTTCAATCAACACGGGAAAGACAAGCGAAAAGTCTGCACTGGAATTCTTTCAGCACATATGCAAAAAGGGGCTGGAGCTCTGTGGGTATGAGATGATGAAGATGAAGCTTAGGAGGAAGTTTGAGAGGCTTGCATTTGTAAGTCCAAGCACCTACTTCTTTCTCTATGGGCAGGAGTACTTTTGTTTCAGTGAGAAAAATGTTCCCATAGCGTTTCTGAAGGCTTACTTCGACGATGGTCAGGTGGACTCTGAGTTTGTGTACAACCTTGTGACCAGGATTCCTCTAGAAAGCTCCAGGATGGTTATGAGGCTTCTTTCCTTCAGGCAAGATGCCCAAGCACTGGTATCCAATTGCTATAGGCTTTTGCACTTAAGCGAGTTTGAAGAGAAGGAAAGAGCAGAAGTGGATCTTGATATTGTATGTCCTTCGTGTGGGATGGAGAATGTGCTAAGGTCGCGATGCGTAAAGTGCTATAACCCATACCCAAAGAATGCTGTGCTGGATGTATGCATGGCCCGAGCCAAGCATCTCCTCTGGCTGGAGCTTGCTGGAGACTCATATTGTAGTAGATGTGAGAGAATCAACGAGACAAGGCTATCAGAATTCTGCCGATGCGGCGGTGCATTCAGAAGAGCGAGACATTGGGATGAGCTAGAAAGGATAAGGGCAATGGTCTCGAGTCCTGCCTTCGATGATTTCTGCAGGAGGATTTCAAAGCACTTCCTGAAGTGATGTTTCTACCCTAGATGTTAATAAATGAGTCGAGTACCCCATGCTTCCGGATGTGCACAGATATCAAAGTTCTTGAAAGAAATGACGGCGCACAGATAAACGCTCTTCTCTACGATCATTCCCTGGTGCATATAGTTCTCGACACAAAGACAGAGCCATCGTCAGTTAGAAAGCTCTCGATAAACCAGTTGGGAAACAGTCATAACACATCCGTCAAAGTCTTTGTTAATTCTAAGAAGGTGGACTTTGCATATGAACTTATACTTGGATATGTTCTAGGCTGTGTGGGTGTCAAAGAGTATGACTGCAAGGTTTATTTATTTGATGACATCGATGACCTGTGTGTGTTGAAAAATCTAGTGTTCGCAATAGATGAAAGGTTCAACATAGGCCTGAAGCTTCTTTTGGAAAACAATAGAATGGCGATTTCTCTGGGCAAGAGGACGATCTATGAAACAACTATAATAGTGTAGGTGTCAAGCAAATCTCATAATATCTCGTAGGTAGACTCCTTTTTCAATACTTTGATCTATCGACAATAAATTCATCGAAAGAATCGTACACTCTAACTGCATTATCATGAAGCCCAAGTATCTTATCGAAGCCTCGGAGAAGATCATGATCGTGAACAACCAAAAACACAGTCTTGTCATTCATTCTTTTGAGTATCATCTCCACAAGCTCCCTCTCCGAGTCTGCATCCAGATTAGACGTCGGCTCGTCCAGAACTATTATGTCCGAGTCCTTCACCATAGCTCTCATAAAGCTGATTCTTTGCTTCTGCCCTCCGCTTAGGAACTTCCCGTTTTCCCCAACAACAGTCTGATAGCCCTTTCCAAGCTTGCTAAACATCTCGTGTGTATTGAAGTGCATGCACTTCTTCAGAACATCCTCGTATTCAACGGAGTTGCAAGAATAAGCTATGTTTTCAAGAACAGTCCCGTTGAATAGATGGTGGTTCTGGGGAACAAACGAAATAAGGCTTCGGATGGATGACTTTCTAATTCTTCTTAGCTCAATGCCGTCAATGTGTATTTCTCCCCTGTATTCGAGGAATCTGAGGAGTGCATTGATGAGAGATGACTTCCCACAGCCGTTTTTCCCTATGATGCCTATCTTCTCCCCCTTTTTAATCTCACCGCTGAAGCCTTCCATTATAAGCTTGTTTCCTATGCAAATCGACACATCACAAAATCTTATTGAGTCATTGAATGACTCTATGGTAAGCCCAAGGCCGTCGTCCTCCTCGGCCATGTCTTCAATCTTCGAGTCGAATATGTCCGTTAGATTTTCGTTCATCGTGAAGATGCTGTCCTTCAGCTTCATTATCCCGTTGCGTAGCTCAGAAAAGAACTTTGAGTACTCGATGTATCTATTCCCCACTGTCATGCTCTTGAACATGTATCCGTTGATGATCATAAACACAAGAAATGCATTTGGAACGAAGAAAAGACTTTTCTGGAAAAACTCCACAAAGGCGTTGACCTGGTCGTACTTTCTGGAGTGTCTTCCAACATCCCAAATGGTCCCCAGATACTTGGATAGCTCCTTTTCTTCCTTGTTGTATGACTTGATTATGTCGTAGTTTTGCAGGATCCCATAAAGCCTATTTGAGGCTGTATTGTATGCAGAATTGTACTTCCTTCTGAAGTGGTTTCTGATGATCGTACCTCGCCATGATACAACCGCATACACCAGAATTTGGACAATGGTCAGTACCACAATGCCCACAGAGCAGCGGTAGAAGTACAGGAACCCCCACATGACATATGTCACGTTGAAGAAGATGTCTGCAAAAAATATCCTCATAAAGCTCACCATCGCATTGGATCTTCTCTCAACCAGTGAGTGTATTTGCCCCGATCCCAGATGGTGGAATCCATGGTAGTTGATCAAGAGATACTCTTTCAAGCAATGCTGAAAGGACTTTCCCATGAGAATTTGGATGACATAGGCTGAAATGAGCTTGTAGATAAGGCTTGCCACATAGTGGTTTATGGGAAGAAGCATGAACGAAATCAGAAGCCTGCTGGATTCCGTCCCATCGGTTGCCTTCCCAACAATATACTGCTCCACCTTTGTTATCAGCTTTTGAAATTCAAAGTGGAACTTGCTTGAAAGCATTATAAAGAATACGGTTGCTGAAATCCCCAGAAGGACCATCCTGTCCTTGACGAGGAAGTTCGTCACCAGCGACATCATGTAGGAATATCTTCCGTGTCCTCTGATTTTCATTTCGGGAGGGTCTTGAACTTCTTTTATATGTGTGGGCGGGAAAAGCTGGCGCCAAGCCTTGGTTCCGTTAGCAATGTCTAATATAAAAGAGAAAGCCAATCAGGAATATATACTAAACAGAACGGATATGAGATTTCATGGATTGGAAAAAATCACCCCAACATGGATAGAAGAGGATTGGAAGCATGTCTGTATGAAGTGCTGAAGTCCGATCCCGCTGCTGGGAAGAGGGCCGAGGCAAAGATCCTGGAGCTTCAGTCAAGTGACTTTGAAAGGTTTATATCGATTCTTGTGGAGGTTTTTGGCGACCTGAAGAGTAATGATCAGCTCCGGATGGTTTCTGGGATTATTCTTAAGAACAGTCTTCATGCAAACGACCCTGAGCTCCAGAAAGGCTGCCTAAGCAGATGGTTAGGCATGAGGTTCGAGTCCCGGGAGTATGTGAAGAGCATGGTTAAGGGAGCAATGAAAGGGCCTGTGCCGAGGTTCTGCACCATGGCCGGGGCCGCCCTTGGCCAGATAGCTAGGATTGAGGTTCCAAACAATTTGTATCAAGGGTTCTTCGAGGAGATGAAAAGAATGGTCTGCGATGAGGAAGCGGCGTGCGGGGTGTGCGAGGCTGTGGGAATATGCTGTAGCCATCTTGTGAAGGAGGCACCGGATCTGCTTCAGATGTATAATGCCATTGTGTTTGAGATATGTATGCATCCTCTTAAAAATGGAACTTCAAGCCGAACTAAGTTATCTGGGCTTAAGTGCCTGATGAACTGCATGGAGGTCAAGGGGATATTCTGCTACGAAGAGAATGTAAACATATTTCTTAATGCAACAATAGGAATATGGAATGGAAATGATGAAGAGCTAATACACAAGCTGATGATATGCTTCAACAGGCTTGTGATGCTCAACTACAAGTTTATTGAGAAGAGGGTATTAGAGAACATGCTGGCACAGTATTTGGGGAGGTTCTTCAAGTCAAGGCATGATGAGATCAAGATCCAGGCAATTGAGTACTGGTGTATTTTTGCCGAGAAGGAGGATGAAGAGATGATCAACAAGTACATGCCTGTTGTCTTGCCGGAGATCCTCAGTCTTCTTGAGAAGGGGCCTGACTACTATGGAGACGTATGGTCGCCACACAAGGCTGCATCTTCTTGCCTCGAGATGTACACCGAGTTGAAGGGCGACAAGATGATGAGGAATGGGATGGTGTGGGGGTTCATAGAGACATCCTTGAAGTCTGGGTCCAGGGCCAGTGTGGACATAGGTGCTGTGGCACTCGGAAGTGTTATGTGTGAGAGGTGTGAGGACTGTTTGACGAAGATCATACCGGATCTTGTTACTGGGATAGAATACGAGGAGTCAAAAGACTCCTGCCTGTGGGCACTATCCAGGGTGGCAGAGTGTAATTTCTATGCACTGACGGACCACCTTCCAATGATTCTAAGCAAGTGTGGTTCTGTTGTCCTTGAAAGCTCTAAGTCCTCTATTGGTGCCTCGTGGGTGATGGACTGTGTATTCCGTTCCATAGCAGACAGCAAGGGGAAGGATGGATTTGCAAGCCACATACCAAATGCCACAAGGAAGAGAGCTGATGGTTTTATCGAAAGCTTCCTAGTAAAGCAATACTTGGATGTCCTTAACGTGCTGGTCAAGGGGACAGAACTAGCGAGCCTGAACGATTCAAGCCTAAGAGTTGCACTGTTTTCTGCACTTGGAGAGCTGATTCTGATATGTCCGCAAACTGTTTCGAACATTCTTGTTGGGTTCTACGACTACACGGCAAAGAAGATTGATGAGTGCATAAGTGTGCTGGGATATGCTACACAAGACCAGCTTCTTGTTGTTGAGGATGTCCTTTCGAACTACATAGGACTCATTGAGGCAATAGCAACTGCAAGAGAGAGGAAGGACGTGGAAGACCTTCTTGAGCTGTTCATACGAGTCCTGGAGTCAACGCCAACAATAGCCTTTGGGGAGGTCTACACAAGTATCTCAAACCTTTCTTCAAAGTTCTCTCCACATGCATCCAGGATACTCCCCTACATGACAAGGGATATGAGGTGCACGGATAGGTTTGTCCTGAGCTCAGTGATAAACCTGGTTGGAAGACTTGCAAACACAATGGGAACAGACTTCAACATCCTTGCAACTGTTCTTACATCGTCTCTGGTCCAGTGCCTCAGCTCTGAAGCTACTCACCGAGACCTCAAGCCAACAATACTGTCTGTGTTTGGAGACATTGCCCTGGCACTAGAGAGAAATTTCGAGTCGTACCTGGACATGGTTGTCATGCTATTCCAGCAAATATCTGAGCTTGGAAGGTACTCCGATGAGGAGTATGTAGACAGTCTCCGTAAGAATGCAGTCCAGCTTGTGAATTGTTCTTTGGTGGCCATTGGCGACAGCTCAAAGGTTAGAAGTGTTCTCCCCAGGATCATTGGAATAGCCCACAAGATAGGTACTGAGGACGAAAATGGCAAGGCCCGCAACGACATCCTTGGGCTTATTGACGATCTTGTTGGGATGTATGGAAAGAACTTTGGGCTGGATGAGCCATGGATAAAGGACTTTTTGTATGGAATGATGAAGTGTGGCGACGACAAGAATAGAAAGAAGGCCAGCCATGTCCTGGAGATGCTAAGATAATACATGATGCCTGAATTAAAATGTTTCATTTAATTTCGTCATTACTACAAGGCCAGAAGGTCTGGTTCTGAGCTCTTCTATATTGTTCGAGTTGCTGCCTCATACTACAGAGAAAATCGGATAGGGTAACCAATATCTCCTTCAGGCTTTTGGCCTCCTCCTCGCCAAACTTGCGCTTAATCATGCTGGAATATAAATGGGACTTCTTGAAGTTACAGCTTACACTCTCAAGTTTGCTGCATGCAAACCTGAAGAACTTCCCGTATTCCTCCTTGATGCTTTCCTCCAGTAGATCCAGAAGCCCCACCTTCTCCATATACAGCTCTATGAAGTAGTTGATCTTCTCGCGTATCTTTATCAGCTCCTCATTCTTCAAGTCATGGACGCGAGAGAACTCCTCAAGTAGACGCTCTGGCTTTATGCAGTTTGTCTCCAGCATCTGGAATAAAAACGGGAAGAGAGAGGCGTTGTTCTTTCCTCGGTAGTTGCTGAACACATACAGGCTGGACAGCTTGAACCCGCTCGCCTTCTTCTTATTCATTGAGTACCGGAAGTTCATTGTGTTTCCAATCTCAAGAATCATTCTGAGAACAATCCTAAGGTTCTTGCTGTCCAGAATCCTACTACAAGTCTCCAGTATGCCCGAGAGGGCATCTTCTATAAGAAATATCTCGTCGAAAAACCTCCTTTCAAAGATCAATATCTCTGTGAGCCTACGAACATCCAATAGTTGTGAGTATGCCAGCATGGCTTTCTCCACCTTACTTAGGGATTCCGGAGATGCCGATATTAGGCTCATGACCTCCTCATGGTCCGGATACATCTTTTCGATGTTCAATAGATCCTGGAGCCCAAGATCGTTGTCGGGTGATTTGAGCATGGAATACACATTTTCAGGCGTTATGCCCCTCATCTCAAGGTGCCTCAGCGAGAGAGACACCAGAAACAGCCTACTGTCTTCTATGATGCTCTTCTGGATCTGCCTGCTTGTGCTTTTCTGCTCAGAAAAAGGCTCGCAGAATATCTCCTCGAATTTCTTGTAGTCAATATCGGTGTTGATCCCAGAAATCTCTCCGAATATTGTCTCCTCGGCCCTCACCAATGGAATCCAGTGGAGAGGCTTTTTGATAATGACAGAAGGCGTGTCGCACTTTTCGGCTTGCTTCTTCTTTAGTATTACCTTCTTTGGCTTTGGATCTGCTTTTTTCTCAATCCTGGGCGACATTCCTATCAGCTCCAGCGGCCTCAGCTGCCCACTTTCCATCGCATATAAGGCCCTCCTGTCAACAATTGGTCCGTTCGACACGAATTTCTTCAAGCTGCTGGATGCTTCTAGCTCGGCCCCTTCGTTCCGACTGCACTCTTTCTTCCTAAATGCCTCATCTGTATGCCTGAGTGCCTTGGCCTCAAAGCTACCGGCCTTGAGTCCTTGGGCCTCCAACCTCTCAATAAACTCTCTGGCCTGCTCAGGACAGTATCTCATAAATGCACAGAACTTTGCAGCTATCTCGTTTCGGCCCTCAGAGACAAGCTTCTCGTAAGTCTCTCTGTCAGGCTCTCCGCAGAAACTCTCGTTCAGCAGTCTGAGTCCTTGGACAAGATCGGCCTTGTGCATGCACAAAGGTTTCTCTACAGGCTTCCCAGACTCAATCATAACAAGATCAATGGTGAACTCCTTATCAAACTTCTTCTTCGACAAAAAACACTCCATGTCGTCCAAGACAAACCTATAAAGACCCTGCCTGTAGAAAAGAGAGTTGATTCTCAAAAGAACCACATTCCTTTCCGTGCCTCCAAAGTAGTAGCACATAAGAATCTGTATGTCTTCCAGTATGTCACAGTCGATCCCACTAAACACAACGTAATCCTCATCTCTATACACTTTGCCACTGCCATCCTGCTCTCTGATGATAGATAGCACCTCTCCCCTCCTCATTACCTTCATTCCAATCGCGAAGTTTTCAGCAGGAGAAGAGGGAATGGTGGTTACTATGAGTTGCTTCAGAGTGACCGAATGGATCCCATCTCCCTTTAGAGTGCTTGCAGAGTCAAAGTACCTGATGTACCTTCGGACAGTGTTGATGTTGGATAGACTTGATGCAAAGGCACTTTCAAAGCACCTCTCCCACGCCGTCTCTGTCCTGTCGACAAGCCCGCAGTGCCTTAGGATGCACCCCACCAGAAATCTCAACTTGTCTTCATCTCCGTTTCTCACCTCAAGTGCAGCTATGTTGTTCGAGCTAAATTCCAGCCAGCATCTTACGGCACATGACACCCTGTAGGCAAGCCCAAGGTCAAAATCAAGTGACGGTATTTTCTGGACGTTGGCATGCTCCCTGAGACTCTCTCCAAAACACCATATCATAAATCTGTCCTTGTAGTTGTCGTTAAAAAACTTGATGAGCTCTTTGGTATTGTTTCTCTTCGTTATGTTTTCAGTGGAGTTCTCCCAGCATTGCCCAAATACCAGCACACGATGGCTGATTCTCCAAACATTAAGGCTGGCACCGGCCACTGGGCTCCCGACCTCTTTTGTTCTGGCCTCCCCAATCGGCCTAGGAGACAATCTCTCCGAGTTCACACATCGGAAGTCTCCACCCTCACTATTCTTTACAAGAGCCTGGATCTTCTCGAGAATCCCAGAGTCGATCCTAGCACCACTCACAAGAGTCTCCCTTTCCATCTCCTTCGGCCTCAAGCACAATGTTATAAAAAAGGTGAAACACCACCAATCGATGGCCATCCTCTTGTTTCATGGCAAAACAAACAGGAAAACATCCTTTTAGAACCGTTTTATTTCCAACAAAGCCTTGAAATAGCTCCCAGTACCAACCCTGAGCTAGCAATAAACATAACATAGAAGAAAGGGCCCCAGTGCGAAGACAGATCAATCTCTACATCTCTATGGCTTGATTGAGGGCACACAAGCGAATCGGCAACACCCTTAAACTCCTCCATGCTCCTTATGCACCTGTCCCCATTCTCCCTCTTGAACTCAGATATCATTTTCTCCTTCTTCTCAAACAGCTTCAGAAGAAAATCGTTGCCATCCATGCTGTCGCTGTTGGGAATATAGTCCAGGAAGAACATAAAATTGACCTTCTGCGACTTGTTCACTATCACATCCCAGTAGGAGAAAACATCGTTGGGATACTTTATATGAGGATTTCCTATCATTGTGATGTCTATGATTCCTTCCATGTCATCCCGTATGTTTTCTCTAAGTATCTTGAACCCAGTAGTTCTTGGAATGAGCACCTCCTCAGGGTCAAAGATCCTCCCTTCAACCTCTATGCTTGCATCAACTGACCACTTGTGAGACTTAGGATGCGAGTACTTGTCTATGTATGTTCCCTCCGGGAAAAGAAGGAGATCGTACTTCCCCTCCCTCTTGAGCCTGGACGCTCCAGACATGATCAGCTCCCTGTCCTTACTTATCTTTCTATTTAGGAAAATAAACTGGAAAAACTTCATACCATAGCCTAGCAATGGAATGCTCCTTAAGGACATCTTGAGAATAATACAAATGTCTTCGAATCTCTCGAAGCAATGGAGGACACAGCAGACAAATAGCCAGTCATATTCCGTCAGGTGATTCGAAATAATAACATTTCTGTTCCTTTTAAGGATTGTTGGGTTGTACCTAATAAACACTCTATGAGGAAAATATCTAGAAAACATAGCACGCGTGAGATGAAGCCATCCAATCTTTGCAGATCTCCTAAGAGCCCTTTGGGATTTTTCCCCGTAGCACACAAGTTTGGCTACGGATACAATTATAAGCCCCACAACAACGTACAACAAGTACACTGTCATTGTTATTAGAAACTGCATAGCGTTCCAAACCCCTCTCATCGCCTCAGCTATGTTTTCGGTCTAAATATTTTTTTCTAAACACGTTTCAATCACAATGCTTCAATCCTGTCATCAATCCGTCTCTGAAAGGTACTTGGTCCATGCTTCCAACCAGGTCATCCTTTGAGAGTTCCTTCAGATACTTCATGACCTTGAGAAGAGAATCGTCATTTGTTGCCCCAGTGTATGGAGGAATGTGAATCCCGTTCCGGGGCTGAAACTCATAAGAGTGTGGGCTGTCATCAACCATAATCACTTTGTTTAAAGGCCTTCCGAGCTTACAGAGGTCCTTGACATATCTTCCATTCGTAAGTGTGCATGATTCCCTGTACAGCGTGTGGCTTATATTTTTGTTCGCATCGATCATCTCGACAACCTTTCCGGCATACTCTCTCTTTGCAGCTGTGAATATGACTAACTCATACATCGCTCCAACCTCATCGATAAACTCGGCAGTGTGCGGTCTTACCTTTACATATATGGACATGCCCTTGCTTTTTGGAACTTCCACACAAAAGTCGTAGATCTCAGGCATCTCAAAGGTTGAATGCACCAGGGTATTATCAAGATCCAGGACAAGCGTCGGCCTGGCATCATGCTTTCTTGGTAGGGCTGGCCTTTGGGATCCCTTGCATCCATCCATCTCCTTAACCTTTCTTTCGGCCTCGGTAGGCACCTCTTTCTTGTAGCAGCCACAGAAATCTCTTAGGATTTTAAGAACCCAAGGCATCGGCAGGGGAGGGGATAAGACTTGTTTCAATTCCTCCCCAATGACTAATGGCCCTGCCGAAGAAAAGCACCTTGCCATGCTTGAGAATATAAAAAACTCCATCCTGCCATCAAGAGAAGAGGCTCTGCTGCTGGTCAGAGAGGTTCGGAAGATCCTCGAGTCGGAGCCAAACATCCTACATATAGACACCCCGGTCAACGTTGTTGGCGATGTACACGGACACTTCTACGATGTGCTGAACATGCTGAGTCTAATGGAAGACCCATCAGAAAAGCCATATCTATTTCTTGGAGACTACGTTGACAGAGGATACAACTCTGTCGACCTTATTCTCCTCCTGTTTGCATACAAAAGACTCTATAAAAACAATCTGTATCTTTTAAGAGGGAATCATGAAACACGCATGCTCTCCTCGGTTTACGGATTCAAGGAGGAGTGTGTTCGTAAGTACGATCTTATTGTGTACTGGAGGATCTGTGAGGCCTTCCAGTATCTCCCTGTTGCAGCAATAGTCCTGGGAAAATACTTCTGTGTGCACGGCGGGCTAATTCCTGGAATGTCCTCAGACTTCATAATGAACCATGATAGGGTGGGGGAGGTCACGGAGATAAACGATATTTTGTGGAGTGATCCAGATGAAACTCCTGGGTTTCAGAAAAGCCAAAGAGGTGCTGGATATTTATTTGGCGAAGACGTCCTGAAAAAGTTTCTTGATGAACACGGTATGCTCTGTTTTGTACGATCTCATCAGCTGGTTAGTGATGGCTATAAAGCATACTTCGGCGAGAGGCTGTACACTGTGTGGGGAGCCCCGAACTACTGCTATTCTTCTGGTAATATTGCCTGTGTTATGGCTATTGATGAGAGCGGCCATGATTTTAGATTGTTTGATAGATGCGAAGAGCAATTCAAAGAAGTCCCGATGAGATGCGATTTCTTTGGTGGATGAGTGGGCTTCTCAAGCATCCGCAAATGCACTATAGATCTGGGAGGCATTCTTTCATAAGGTCAGCCAAGGTTTCATTCTCCATTGCTGCAAGGACCCTGTCCTTATCGTCCAGCTGCTTGTTTAAGGCCTTGAAGTTTATATGCCCGCCATCTACTATATGGACTTGGATAAAATGGCTTCTTACGTACTTGTTCAATTGCGCTTTTATACATAGCCCTATCACTGCTGCCATCGAACAGTGAGGTATTGTGGGCTTGAACATCACCCTCACATACTTGATCGGTAGCCCGATACCGAGCACCGAATCATCGGAATTGATAGCCCCTATGCTTATCCCCTCCTTGGACACAACACCGAGCTGCTCTAGAGTATAAGGATGCTCGGGGTCTCTTATGTCCCTTATGAGCTCAAAGACAGTGTGGGGAGTGACCTCCTGGAGCATTCCGTTGGATATCTCAAAAGGATATCTTTTCTCTAGTGAGCTAACAATAAATGGAGACTCGTTCATGCACAGGGGTTCTGAGCAAGCACAAATGGATTGCGGGGGAATGCTTCAAAAGAGATTTTAATAAGTCAATGCTTCTCCTCTTGTCTTCTTTTCTCCGCCAAATATCACATGCTTGGCTCTCTTCAAAGGCTTCTGATGAGAAAACTTGCATTTCGTGCATTCCAGCTTTAAGACAAGCTTTTTAGTAACCTTGGCTTTTCTTCGGAGAATCGGCTTTGTCTGACCACCATAACCCCTTTGCTTCCTGGCATATCTTCTGTTTCCCTGTGCCCTTGGATTGTCCTTGGACTTCTTGGCTTGAGAGACCTTGTGCATGGAATAGCCGCTGCACTTCTTACAGAATGTGTTTCTTGTCTTTGGAATGTTCACCATCTTTCCAAGGGCAGCCCCGAGAAGCAATTTTTTCATGAAACTATCCCAGTGCTAAAGGATGAGGAGGATTATTACAGAGCGCCGGGATCTTTGACGCACAGCAAAGGTATGTAAATATCGATAGGGCCCACCCCATAAAATGTCCACTCCGGCAAAGCGAAGGCTGATGAAGGACTTAAAAAGAGTAAGGAGAAACTCGTTTAAGACGATATTTGCAGAGCCTTTGGAGGACGATTTAATGACGTGGGTGGCAGTGATCTTCGGCCCGGAATCGACGCTCTTTGAGGGAGGGACATTCAGCCTGGTTCTAGCATTCCCAGAGACATATCCCCAGGATCCTCCAAACGTAAGATTTGTCTCAGAAATGTTCCATCCAAACATTTACCCCAATGGAGAGCTCTGCCTGGACATCCTGAATAATAGATGGAGCCCAAGCTATGATGTAATGGGGGTCTTGATATCCATACAGTCCCTGCTCAACGATCCAAACACAGCGTCTCCTGCCAATACAGAGGCAGCAGCCTTATTTTCATCCAATCCGGCCCTATATGCCGAAAAGGTGAAGAATTCAGTTATGAAGAGCTGGGTGGATGTCGAGAACCTTAGAGACAAATATAGAAATAACTAGATGTTTATTACAACAAATTTACTGTCTAATTAAAGATGTTCAAATCAAGTTTTTGTATATACTCTGGATGGATCGGTCTTTTTGTAGGACTTGACTAGCATATCGGCAAGGTGGTTAATATGCTTCTGAATGTCGGTGCTTGTTCTTGATAGAAGATAATAGTCGAACTTGTACTCTGAAAGCCCCAGGATATCCTTGCGGATGTATTCCACCCAGTTCGGGTAGTCAATGTATTTCCTATAGAGGCCCAGCAGGAGCTTATTGTAATCCCCAAGCCTCGATCGTGTCTTCTCTAGCCTTCTGATAACGTCGTCGAAATCCCTTTCAATTATTTCTCTAATCCTCGATCTCTTCTCCAGCCTCCGTTGGCTTCTGTTTATCGAGTTTACTATCTTTTCTGCATCTTTCAGCTCGTCTATCCTTTCCCAGAAAACCTTGTGATATGCCTCCACGTCATCCTTGTGGCTCAGCAGCATTGCTATTCTTGAGACATCGTCCTTACCAACCTTCTCCATTGCCTTCACATAGGACTGGAAATCCTTCTTTGTCCAGTCAAATCCCTGTGACAGAAGCTCCTTCTTTCTAGCCACATCATCCTGTGAAAGGCCTTTGCCCTCTTCATAGAGCCTGACTTCCTTCTCCTGTATGTCCTTGAGCTCTCGGGGATAAAACTGGTACTCAGGGTATTCGACAACTCTAGGCCTTGCCCGGAAGAGGACACTTGCCCTTGAGGATCTTCCTTGGCCATTCTGGGTGTTCTCAATAAAGCTCTCAATCTTCTTGACATTATAGTCTTCCCCCTCCCATGTGTAGCAATCAATGTTCGTGTTCAGTGTGTCGCTGATTTTGAAGTCACACAGCTTCATATTCATCTCCCGGGTCTTTTCTTCTCCTCTTCTAATCAAATCATCAATGCTTTCGTCTTCCCCGTCGTCCTCGGCAATCTCTATTCCGTTTGCCAGTATGTCGATAAGCTCAGACTGGCTGACCGTGGAGTTTCTTTGGCTTCCCTGCAGCAAAATGTCATCTAGTTTGAGCTTCTGCAACGACCTATAGACAATCCTCTCCTCAACAGTATTCTCGCTAATCAGTCGGAACACCATAACCTGCTTCTTCTGTCCTATGCGGTGGGCTCTGTCCTGTGCCTGAAGATCCATTTGCGGATTCCAGTCAGAATCAAACAGAATCACTGTGTCTGCAGTAGACAGGTTTATCCCAAGACCTCCTGCTCTTGTCGTCAGAAGAAATATGAACTTGTCACTTCCCTCTGCATTGAACGTGTCAATCGCCTCGGTCCTGTCCCTGTAGGATGTAGACCCGTCAATTCTGCAATACTCATACCCCTTAAACATCGCATAGTCCTCAAGTATATCCAGCATCATCGACATCTGGCTGAAAATAAGAACCCTGGAGCCCTTAGCCTTGAGATTGGCCAGCAGCTTATCAAGCATCACCATCTTCCCAGAGTTCTCAATTATGTGCTTATCGTTCGTGTAAGGCTCGGGCTCTGCATCAGGAAACAGATATGGGTGGTTGCAGCACTTCCTCAGCTGCATAACAACATTCATAAGCATCCCCTTTGGGTCCCTTGTGCTTCCAAGAGGAGAGAGATCTCTTTTCAGGAGCATCCTGTACCATTCTCTTTGCATGGGACTCAGCTTCGAGTACAGGTTGATGACCTTTTTCGGAGGAAGCCCCTCCTCAACATCTACCTTCTCCCTTCTCAGAAAAAAGAGCTGGAGAACGCTTCTGATTCTTTTTATGGCCTCTCCATCTCCCTCATCTATATTCATTACATATTTCTCAAACTTCTCGGCGTCATTGAAAATCTCCGGAACTATAAAGTTTAATAATGCCCACAGCTCATGGACATTGTTCTGGAGAGGCGTCCCAGTGATGAGGAGGCGGTGGTCGCACGAGAAGATCCTGACAATCTTACTAAGCAGGCTGTGCTCGTTTTTTATTCTATGGGCCTCGTCTATGATTATGTATGACCAATCAACCGTATTAAGGATGTTCTTTGCGTTTATACACATCTCATATGTTGTTAGGCACGCATCCCACTTCGAGGACATAATCTCTTCTGCCTCCTTCCTCATCTCCTTCCGGGAGGAATAGAACACACGGACCTTGTAGTTAGGCATAAACTTCTTAAACTCCCTCTTCCAGTTTGCAAGAGTGGACTTCGGAAGTACAATCAAGTGCTTCTTCCTCTCCTTTTTCACATACCGGATGTACCCGAGAAATGCGATCGTCTGGAGCGTCTTTCCTAACCCCATCTCATCTGCTAGTATGCAATTTATAGAATTTTCATGCATATTAATCAGCCAGTTTAATCCTTCAATCTGATAATCTTTAAGCTCGTGCAGAACAAACCGGGGACTGCTGACAAATGTATAGGGCTCGATAGGTTCATCATCCCCCTTCATGACCTCCTCGTAGTTTGGTATAAACGCCCTGAAAAACTCATTGTCGCCAATAAAGTTTTTGTATTTTTTCAGGAGTTTTGCATTCATCTGAGGGCTTTCTTCTCCCAAAATTTTCTCCTCGCCTTCCATATTAGGAAATATCCCACTTCATTCAAATTGCATATTAAGGTATTTGGTAATCTCCTCGGCTTTGCCTTTTCCTAGGCCCTGGATTCTTTCCATCTCCTCGGGAGACCTTCCGAAGAACCTCCGAAGTGTTCCGCAATCCTTAAGTATCTGTTGAACATCGCTTTTGTTTACCTTTGGAAAAGCACACAGAAACCCCTCCTCGTCCCGGCTCCCTCTTCTTATCACATCAATCGATCTTTTTCCCGCTGCATCAAATCCCTGGATATATCTCGAACACTCCTCCACACTAAACCCGAGAACCATCGTCAGAGAAACAGTGTCAAAGAGCTCCCGAATCATTTTGCTGTGGTTGGGAACATCCACATGGACAAGCAATATCCGCACTTTGTAAGGCTTGAGCTTGTTGATTCTTTTGTATATATACTCTGGCTTGCAGCAGTGGAAGCGAAGAGACAGAAACAGCAAGGCAGCAGAGCCGTTCACCTCATAGTCCGGCGTTATCGAATTGTCGTAGTGCCAAGTTGCATTCGAAAGATAGTCTAGTACACCATTCCCTTTCTGGAGCGGAGAAACTTTTATCATCGGGGAATAACCCTTAAGAGCCTAAGCGTTGTTGTAAAAATTTAATTCTGCAATTCCTTTTCAAGTAACCTCTCCATATTGATATATCTATTTTGGAATGCCATCTCTCTTACTCTGGAAGCAACCCTGGCTGCCTCCACAAATGTAGAGGGGTCTTCGTGTTTCCTCCCTATCCATATGTATCCGTTGCATCCAACAATAGCCCTGATGCTGCCATTGGAGAGAAACCTAGTTTTGAGCGGCTCAAGTAGGAAGTGGGGAACAAATACTAAAAGCCCCTCGCCCAGCTTTCCATATCTGTCATTTCTTGTGTGCAATGCTGCAGTGCCATTTCTGTTGACCTTCTGGACCTCAGACACCACAAGATCATTGATATCGAAGAAGTCTCTCATGGACATCTCGTCAGATTCCTGCTTGCGGCGTTGAGCCACGCCGGGCAGGTTGATGGCAGACAGCCCAAGATAAACATCTGCTTTGCTGTTTAGTTCCATCTTCCACTTCTTGTTGTGGATACCAACAACTCTGCCTATAACAACATTCCCAACCTCCGGGCTGTACTTCATCGGAGACACAGGGTCTATTGCCACAAGCTTGTTGGTAATCCTTACCCTCCCAAAGTACGTTGATACTATGTGATCGTCCTTGAGCTGTGTTCCGTGGCCTCTTATGTATCCATTGCTTTCCAGGACATCCTCCCCGGGCAGAAGCAAGGCCTTCATCAGGGCATAGGTGAAGCATCCAAATAATAATCCATGCAGTTGCAAATACTGCATTTGCCCAAGCCCCAGGATGAATGTCGTTCCGCTCGGCGCCGGGCAGGATGTTGGGAGGTCATGTGTCCTTGTCACCATTGGAGGGAGGACAATAATGTTTGATTGCGGAATGCACATGGGGTTCAATGACGAGCGCAGATTCCCAGACTTCTCATACATCTCGAAAACCAAGAGCTTTGACAAGGTCATAGATTGCGTGATAATTTCACACTTCCATCTGGACCATTGCGGGGCTCTCCCGTACTTCACAGAGGTTTGTGGATACAACGGACCAATTTACATGACCCTGCCGACAAAGGAGGTCTGCCCAGTCTTGTTGGATGACTTCAGAAAAATAGTCGGAGCGAAGGGAGACAACATATTCTCATACCAGGACATAGTCAATTGCATGAAGAAAGTCACTACGATCAGCATGAGCGAGACATATAAGCACGACGAGGACTTCTACATCACGCCGTACTATGCAGGGCATGTTCTGGGGGCAGCAATGTTCCATGTTGTTGTTGGAGACCAGTCTGTTGTGTACACGGGAGACTACAGCACAACGCCTGACAAGCACCTGGGGCCTGCATCGATCAAATGCGTCAGGCCCGACCTCCTGATCACGGAATCAACATATGGCTCAATAACCAGGGACTGCAGGAGAGTCAAGGAAAGGGAATTCCTCAAGGCGATTTCCGACTGCATAGCAAGGGGCGGACGGGTTCTGATTCCGATATTTGCACTGGGGAGGGCTCAGGAGTTGTGCCTGCTGTTGGATGGATACTGGGAAAGAACAGGGCTGAAAGTACCTGTATACTTCTCCAGTGGACTAACGGAAAAGGCAAACGAGATCTACAAGAAGTTTATCAGCTATACAAATGAAACTGTCAAAAAGAAGATATTTGAAAGGAATGTGTTTGAGTATAAGCACATAAAGCCTTTTCAGAAGTATTACATGGACAACGAAGGGCCCATGGTGCTGTTTGCATCACCGGGGATGCTCCACTCTGGGATGTCCCTCAGGATGTTCAAGGAGTGGTGCTCGGATGAGAAGAACCTTGTAATAATACCTGGATACTGTGTCAGGGGAACGATAGGAGAAAAGGTTCTGAACGGTGCAAAGAGACTGGAGATTCTTGGAGAGGAGAAGGACATAAGAATAGAGATAAAGAACCTGTCATTCAGTGCGCATGCAGATGCTCAGGGGATATTGAATGTGATAGAGCAGTGCAGTCCAAGGAATGTGATGCTTGTCCACGGAGAAAGATCTCGGATGAAGCAACTCAAAAGAAGCATCGAAGAAAGGTTCGGCATTCCGACATTCCTTCCGCCGAACGGAACACTTATAAATATCCCATTGAAAAGCACTGTCAGCCTGAGGATAAGAAAGGAAAGCATTTCTAGGTACTTCCGGCCGAACTTGTCAAAAAGCACCGTCTCTCTAAGAATGAAGCTATCCTCTGAAAAGAAGAGGAACTTCATTAATGTCGTAGACTGCGAGGACTATATTGAAGACAGCACCTAGACACTGGTTGAATCTCACTTGGTCGTTTACCAAGGCAGGAGAGGGCAGACCTAAAACATTGGTTTGAAAAACGGTGTGAAACAAAAGGCCGTATAAATTTGCATACAATGTAGGACTTATGGAAAAAGAAGATTTTAGATGGTTTGAGGGAGATGGAGAAACAGACGCCGAGGAGTTCACACCAGCACCCGCCAGGAGTTCCTCATTAAACTACATGATAGATGCCATTGGAGGAATATTCTATTCTGTCTTCGTGATTTCCCTGGTGGCAAGGCTCGTCACATATGTCTTTGGGCTCAGCCCGCATGTACTTACCTTGGACATCAACCTGGTGCTTTTGAGCACCATTGTTATATCTTTGCTGTTTATCCTCCTTTCAGTAGCAAGAGAAACCATAACGTTCATGGGATTAACTCTTGGGATCGTTGAAAACTCTGATTCATATGCAAAGCTACAAAGGCTTGTGACGGTTTCTGCCTGGTTTGGGACAAGCATGTACTGGATGAACTATGTAAAGATGTCGTATGGATACGACTTCGACATTGCCCGCAAGGTCTTTGCATCTGGAATGATAACGTCCATGACGTATTCAGTCATAACGGTTGCTATGGGATACTTCGGAAGCTTCTTCCTGGAGAAGACACTTAAAACCAAGATGAACGATGTGGAGGAGACCGAGAGAATAGTGTATGCAATGAAGAACTACAGATATGATGTCTCTGAGTCTGTGAGCAGTAGAACCCCTGAATGCTCATGTAAGGACATATTCTGCTTTAGAGCATCGGCAAGCATTAGAAACCGAGAGATAAGGAAGGAGAGCGGGGAGGAAGGGGCCCATCTGTTTGTAGGAGGGCTTGTGATAAATCCTCCTCAGATTCACGGAATCATAGATGCCAAGACTCTTGCAAGAGATGTATTTACCAAGGCAAGCAATGGAAAGGACTTTCTTTCGTTCAGTGACTTCAGCAGCATATTCCCGACGCCGCAAGATGCCTCGAATGCATTTTCCTTCTTTGACTCGAACAACGACAGAACGATCTCGAAGAAGACGTTCCACGACACGATCATGCATTTTTACATGGAAAGGGTGAATCTCGAGAAGAGCATAGCGAGGACCGAGGACTTTATCGGTGTGGTTACAAACACCTTGAACACGGTTGTGGCGGTGGTCCTCTGCTTCACCTACCTCATAATTTTTGGAATTCCGCCTAAGGAATTGCTGACGCTGACGCTCAGCGGATCCCTCGCATTCAGCTTTGTTGCAAGCAAGATAATTCCAGACATGTATCGCAACTTCATGATGCTTACCATACACCCGTTTGACGTGGGCGACGATGTGATAATTGACGGAACGGACTATAGAGTTTATGAGTTTGGACTGACAAGCACATCTCTGATTGGCGAGAACGGAGGAAAAATAAAATTCCTGAACAGCGATCTCTGGAAGAAGAAGCTCATCAACATGACAAGGGCGCCTGAGAAGATAATCACGTTCAACTTTGATCTGAATCCCGACATAAAGGTCGAGGACTTTGGGCGGTTTAAGGGCATGATACGCGAGTTTATCAAGAAAAGGCCTTTCGACTACGATGGATCGTTCTCCATTCAGGCGAAGACAGAAAGCTTTGCAAGCATTAATGTTCTGAGCTGCACGATGGTTCTGAAGTGCAAGAACTACAAGAACAAGTCCAAGAAGTTCGTCCTCAGGGTTGAGATGACTGCATTCCTGAGATCGCTAATCACAAGCATGAACATTGGGGCAAAGTGAGTCCCGAGCATGTGACAATAAATTCTCCCAGTATTTATTTAAGGGTCTTTTTGAGGGCATGCTCTTGACTGTTTTGTCGTGGAATGTAAATAACAGGGAGGGGGTTGCAGATGCCATTCCAAAGATCTTGAGGGACTGCAAGTCTGACATGATATTGATATCGCTACAGGAGCACTTCGACCTTTATAGTGGCGTGGCGAAGTCTGTTGTGAAGATGTGCCCGTCCTACAGGGTGGTTTCTGTTGACCGAGTATTCGGGGTGTGGTCGATTGTGCTGTCGAAAGAAAGACACACTGCAAGTGCCATGAGGATGGGGCTTGGGCCATTGGGGTTCATCAATAAGGGGGTCTGCATGACCAGGATATCGAACGGGATCATATTCATAAGCTGCCACTTGTCTGCACACCAGGAAAACAACAAAAAAAGACTGAATGAGATCAGAAGGATATTTGAGTGCATTTGTGACGAAGAGTCCCTGAAGAGTACAGACACTGTTATTCTGGCCGGGGATATGAACTTCAGGATTGCCAAAGGGGCAAGAGTTCTTAGCTACCTCAGGGCAAAGAAGGATGACCAATGCAATGAGTTTAAGAATGCATACCCGTCATTTGTGGAGGGGACAATAGACTTTGAGCCAACATACAAATATATTGCATCCACGGACGAGCTGTGCAGTAAGAGGCAGCCATCGTGGTGTGATAGAGTGATTGTGTCTTCATGCTACACAAGTAAGTTCAATGTGTACAGATCGGCCCACGAAGTGAAGATAAGCGACCATAAGCCCATTATCTGCATATTTGAGACAAGTGGCAGAAGGGCAGACAGAGTAGCTATCCCGATGGTTGGATACAACGGGCATCAGATTATTCGGGCCCTTACAAGGTTCTACTGCGGTGTCCATGAGCACTGCAACACTGCCTTGGTATGCCTTCTGGTGCTAGTGGTTTATCTAGTGCTTGCAAGATGCAAGACTATTCCGAGGTTCAGTAGTCTATTTAGAGGGCTCGGCACCTCAACAGATTAGATTGTTGATAAAGATTGTTTTTTTGTATTTATAGTCCTGCAAAAGCCCCTTGATGGAGGAAAGGTTTGAATGGAGGTGCATGGGGTCACCTCTTGAAGAGAAGCTACAGGAATACATTCAAGGCATAGTTGAGGAGGAAGACCTTGCTTGCATTTCCAAGAAGATTTCTGCATACTTTGATGTATGGCCGTTCAAAGACTTTTCTCTCAGATATTGGAGGGGGCTTAGCGACAAGCTTCTTGGCATTCTCTCTATGGAGGAGAAGAAATACTTTTCTGAAGGGATACAGCTGATGGAGATATCCGAAGAAGACAAAGGGCTGGTGGTTGCGATTTTCAAGCTCTTTCAAAGAATATTTGGATATTCAAAACAAAGGCACCCTCTTGATGTTTCCACGCAGATCATGAAGTTCATATATGCAATGGACCTCGACATTGTGATTGAGGCATACAAGGTGCTTACGTTTTGCCTCAATTATTCCATAGGATTAGACGAGTTTTCTGATGACCACGACATTCTCTTCAAGTGTCTGGGGATTGATCTCAGCGAATTAGATGCAGAGAAGGTTTTTGGCCTTTCTGACAAAGCCTTTACAAGCATACCCGGAGGTCTTGAAGATGGAGACATATTCGGTGTCCTCAAGCAGCACTCGAATGAATATGGAAAAGGAAACCTTGTGTTTGAGCTTCGGAGGAGGATGAATTCCACGAATGCAGACGGGCTGAATGTGCTGAATGCTCTTGGAACATGCGTGTTTCTGATACTTGCAAAGGGGGAGGGGGTTTTTGACGAGGTGGTTGGGAGAGTTGACTCCCTGGAGATTTGGAAGTTTGCCAGTGGAGAGCTGTCTGAGAACATGGAGTTTGCGATTATGAATCTTCTGGACATACTTATCTACGATGAGTTTGATTTCATCAAGATCTCCAGAATTCTTGAATTGAGTAACAGCCGCGGATTCTTTTACGAGAGGTTTGCAAATGGATTTAACGAGTGGAGCTTTGAGAGGCACATGGTGTTTCTTGTTTACAACACCCTTGTGGGCAGCCAGAAGTCGAGGTATCTCAAGATGAATATACTCATGGAGGCATTGCCAAGGTTCTATGAGTGCTCGCCAGATGTCCGGTATCATTTTCTTCGTACAATAAAGATGCATTGTAAGGAGACGAATTCAAGAGGTATTTCCGAGTTTATTTCTAAAAACGGAGTGAAGGTTCTGACAGAATATCTTGAGCATGCAGAGAAATACGATATCGAAGAAAACATAAACCTCAGGTATGCATTCAAGATACTGGGCGAGATCTACATGGGCGAAAGAAATAGAGCGGAGGTTGGGAGCTTTGAAGACAGTGCCTTTCTGGACGTCACTGTTGCAACGATCAAAAAGCTTTGTCTCTCTGATGCCCGCCTTGTGTCTGTTTGCATAGGGATACTGTCTTCTTTCATGTTTGACGAGCCACTGAATTTCCCGACATACATGGAGAAGGGGGCTGATATTGTGCTGAAGACACAGCTATCTGTTGAGCCTGCCTTCGAGTACATCTCTGCATTTATTTCCTATATTGATGCATTTTCGCTGAATCTTAAGTTCCAGGAGGAGATAGCGGATGGAGAGTATCTTTTCAAGCTACTGGTGGTATGCAGGGAGGCAGACTTTCTTGGATCCGTGAACAGTACAAATAAGATGGCGTCTCTGCTGAATGTTCTCATAATGCACCACCCCATATTCAAGCAGGATATTCTGAAGTTCTACAGACATGGGATTAACTATCTTAAGGCTCTTTTTGGGGCGAAGCCAAGTTACCAGCTTATGGAAAGGGAGTACTGCACTGAGATTTTCAACAACTTCTTTAGCCTTGTTGAGAAGATGGAGATTTATCCATCAAGAGAGGATTCTGCTAGATTCTTCGATGAAATGTTTGACCTTGCTGCTAGTTTGAGGTATTCTTGCGGCATGCAGAATCTCTTCAAGGGGTCTTTTGGGGAGGTCTATCGGATGGTCTACAAGGAGGCAAGGCCTTCTCTGGACAAGCCTCTTGAGCATCTTATTCTCGACACGGAGAGGATTGTAGCGCTGTGCGAGCCTGACAACGGGGAGGTTGCTGGATACTGGAGAAGGGATGGCTGCATTGAGGAAAAAGGGGAAGTTGATGACTTGGTACTTTCTTATGACAGCCAGATTGCTCTAGGATGCATTTTGTGCGAGGACTTCATGGAGATAGCGAGTAGCGGGGTAAAGGAAAGGTTGTTTAGGATGATGGGGGAATTTTATCTTGTAGCCATCAGATTGAATGGAGCCTTTCTCTCGTTGTACAATCTTGAAGAGCATAAGTTTCTATCCACCTACAGATCAGTAAGGGCTAGGCTTGAGGAAAGCACAGCAAAGAAAGACAGCAGGCTTTATGTGTTGCAATCCATATACCTCTGTAATGTGTTTTTACTCCAGAAGATGTATCCTGGGATGGTTGAGGAATCGTTTAGTATGACTGTTGAGTTCGTTGAGAGGCTGGTAGGGATAATGGCTCTAGAAGGAAACGACTCGATTGTCTTGGGGCTTAGAATCATAGAGAGATTGAGTGCGAGCTTCAAAGAGATGCACTATGATGCGATATCGGGAGAGGAGTTTATAAGATGCCTGCTTGCACCCCATCCGAGCAGTGAAAGGCTGAAGGCTGTTATGAATTTCTTTGTATCCCAGCTATTGCCGAAGATGAGCACTGATATGGGGCTAAGGCGCATCTTCTTGGAGTACCTGAAGGGAGTGAATATCAAGGAATCTGCAGATGCCCGTGATGTTGAGCTCAGCAACATGATTATTGAAGGGGTTGGGAAAATGTTCGGAGATTCCAACGAGCATTTGGAGCCATTATCTGACATTGAGATGGACATGATCCTCGATATTTACGAAAAGTTCCATACATCACCTTTGTGTGAGAGGCTGATGGTCAGAAGAATAATAAGATCTCCGAGATTTACTATGAGACTGGTCAAGATCAGGGCGTTTTCATCATTCCAATACTTCTTGATGATAGATGAGAAGGTATATGACCACGGATGCCTCATCATAAACAAACTCTTTGAATACTCGGACGAGTTTATTGGAATGGCTAGCTGTGTTCTTCTGTTTGCAACTGTGGGGCGGTGTCCTCACAAGATAGACATCAAGGAAGTTGGAAGAAGGATCCCCGGGCTCATTGCATCTGACGTCTCTTTGTCTCGGACACTGTTTTTCCTAATCATGTACCTTAGACTAGTTTTCCAGATGGGGATGTCTAAGCTGTGTCCTCTTGGATTTGAGAAGTTGATTTCGCGGATAAAAACATGTGACGAGATGATGCTGATGAGAATTCTCCTCACCTATGTTGTGAGCCCCAACATTGGAGACATTCTGGACAACGTCAATTTTCCTCCCAGAAGGATCAAATCGAAAGACAGAGATTTCCTAAAGTCATATGACTTTCTAATATACCGGAACTACGATCTTTTTATTGAGAGATGCTTGAGGAGGTCTGGCCTTGTGCCTAAGGACTTAGTCTGCCTTGACCACGGGTGCCGCAGGATCTGCCTCGAAGAGACGAAAGATAGGATTTGTAAGGACGGTGAGATAGAAAGTGCCAAGAGTTTCATCAGGGAGCTTGTTCTTCTGCTAGACACTCAGGAATGCTTTGTGCTGGCAATTCAACTGCTTTGCGAGATAATGTTTAACAACCCATCTCTGCTATATGACATATGTAGATATCAAGTCTTGGACACTATATACAAGAGATGCATCAAGAAGATAGACTTGACCACCAAGCACAAAATCGTCGGGGATTCGCACTGGGGCTTGATGCTGTTTGTGATTGGGCTCCATTCCGAGGTTCTTCTGTCGAAGTCGAGCAGTACCCCGGAGAAGCGGGGAGACGGGGACGAAGGACTCCCGTCTGTGTGTGATTTTCTCCTCGAGAAGATCAGAGACGGATCCAACGAGGACTTTCTGAACACATCGTTTATTCTCATTAGAAGCCTGACACCATTATTTATTTTAAGACATGATAATGAGGAAGACACAACCATGGAAAAGTTCAGGGAAGGCTCTATCTTCATGGGGTCTGCAGGGATTTTTGAAAAGATGATAGAAAGAATAATAACGATTGATGAGAACGATGCCATGTATAGCATGTGCATCCAGCACTCGCTAGATTATCTTGGCAGGGTTTTCAGGTACTGCTACGGAGACATACTGCAAGATCTAGATGACTATGGAGACGACGAGTCCCACATTGAATACTACAGCCTTGCTTCGGAGGACCAGATGTTCGACGAAAGTGGCTTTGACTCTGACGAGAGCCATTTTGACGACTCGCCATTTCATGATCTGGAAGAGGACGGAAACACAATATCCGATGAGGCTGAGAGTTCCTCTGAATCTGAGAACGCTGTGTTCATTAAGAGCATTGAGAATGACCATGAGATGCCGACGACGATGTACTTGCTCAGCTCTGAGTATTACACTATTTCTGCAGAGTGCAGGGATGAGATTGAGGCCATGATAAGCAGAAGACTCTATTCCGACCTGATTGATAAAGATACAAACTGCTATGATCGGAAAGGCGGTGACATGAAGAAAAACATGGCCTGTGAGCTGGACAACCCAACTGTTCTATGCAGAGATCCAGAAAGCTACATGTCCGAGGAGTCTGAGGGAGATTACGCAGACGGCATGAAAAGAAGAATATGGGACTTTGGATTGAATTCGGAAGAGAACAGTGAAGAGGACTTGGACGGAGGGGTGGATGTCCGAGACACATTGAATGGTAGGGAGATTGAGGAGAATGAGGACGTGGGGTCGTCTGAATCTGACGTCGGATCACAAAACGGAGAGATTCCACCGCTTGATCCTGAGGTCCTCAACACGATGGAGCGGTATGAGCTGGAGGAGGTGCTGAAGGCTTACTTTGACGAGCGAAGGGCCCAGTCTCTCACATATGTGCCTCTGAACATAAGCTTCTATGACAGGCTCTCTTCCAATGTAAGGCCTGTTTTCGAGGAGATGGAGAGAGTGTACAGGGAAAGCTTTTTTTATGATATCCAGATGGAGTCTACAAAAGAGAGTGATGAGGATGCGACTGAGGCCAAGGGCAGCCTTCTTGAGATGGACCTCCTAACATTTGAGAAGTTTATTAGGAAATCTATTGTTGAGAAGGAATTTCCATTTGCTAAAAGCTGGAAGCTGGTTGATGCGCTCTCGAAGGATCTGAAGATGAAGAGGGTTGTCTTTGAGGTATCCAAGGCGATGATTCTGTCAATTGCAGATTCTCAGGAAGACGGCCTTGGCAGCCACGATGCGGTGAAGTTCAGAAGAATCCTGTGCTTGCTTCTCAGTGTTGTCAAAAGCTCATTAAGATACTACGACTATTTCAGGGACAGCCCAGAGGTTATAAGCAAGATATTTAAACTCCTTGGAAAGGTCAAGCTGACGAACGACCTCCTAAGGTTGGTAACAGACTTCAGTGTCGTCTTCAGGAAGGATAGCGATCTTGTCTTTGACAGAAATGCCGATCTGAAGAGCATTCTCGAGTGTTTTGGAAGAATGATCGACTCGGAATGCTTCAACCTTCTCGAAGAATTCATAGACAACACTGCAGACCACTTTTATGCAAGGTTCCTGGATGTCATTCTGGTGGAAGTGAAAAAGCAGATTCATGCACTCTCACAAGATATAATTTCGGGCCTTCCTTCTGATAGGTTTTTGGAGAATCAGAAGATACTTCTAAGGCTTTGGAAGATGCTGGCAAAGATTGTGGGAAGAGGCAGCAAGGCCGACAGAAAGACAGACGATGTTCTTATAGGCCTGATGATGGACTCCTTCTGGGGCACTTTCTTTGGGAAGCAAGAAGGCAAGGACTCGATTGAAGACCTGATTAGTGTGTCTGACGTCTACGAATCTTTCTTTGTTATTGGAAGGGTGTTTGAAAGCCGATTTGAAGGTGAGTCTGGGGCATCTGGAGATGCAGAGGCATGTAGTGCGTTTAAAACGTTCTATAGGGACACCATTGAGGCCCAGGCGAGCCAGATCAACCTGCTTGTTGACGAGAAGCCGGAAAAGCTTTTCAGGAACTTCAACGGTCTCATAAGCCACTCAATACTAACGTTTAGCAACAAAAAGAAGTACCTGTCGAGAATACTTTCTGTAGAGGGGATAGACAAGTCCTCGTCCACCTACAGGGTGTATGTGGACAGAAGTGATGTGCTGAGGAGCTCCTACTTCCAGGTGATGGCAAAAAGCCCTGAGGAGTTCAGAACGAGAAGACTGGAGATAAAGCTCACGGGAGAAGAGGGATTAGACTATGGAGGACTGACAAGAGAATGGCTTGTTTTACTGGCAAAGGACCTACTTGATCCAAACTTTGCTCTGTTTGAATTTTCTACTGAAGACAAAACGGTAGCCGTTCCTTGCAAGAATAGCTATGTCAATCCCGAGCATTTATCATACTTCAAGTTTGTCGGGAGGATAGTTGCAAAGGCTATAATGGATGGGAACTTCATAAACCTTCATCTGTCCAAGTTCATTTACAAGCATATTCTTGGAAAGAGTTGCGACCTGCAGGATCTGGAATCTGCGGATCCAGAGTTTTACAAGTCGCTTGCCTGGATAAGAGACAACCATGTGGACGAGTCTCTAGGACTAACATTCTCTTTTGACGATGTAAGCTTTGGGATTCACAGGACTGCCGAGCTGATAAAGGATGGCGCCAACGTCTTTGTCAACGACACAAATAAGGCTGAATACATAAGTCTGGCAACGCAGTACAGGCTTTTCAACGGGATCGAGCTCCAGCTATCTGCATTGAAGTCAGGGCTGTTCGAGATATTAGGAAATAAGGCTCTTGAGATGTTTGACGAGAACGAGCTTGAGCTCCTAATATGCGGAGTCCCAGACATAGACGTTGACGACTGGAAGTCCAACACCCTGTATTATGGATATACAGAAAGCTCAAAGACCATCATCTGGTTCTGGAAGGCTGTGAAGAGCTTTGATTCTGTGAACCGTGCAAAGCTTCTGCAGTTTGTAACGGGAACATCCACCCTGCCCTTCGAGGGGTTTTCACATCTACAGGGGAACAATGAGGTGCAGAAGTTTTCTATCCACAGGGTTTCCGATAGGACGGACAGCCTCCCTACTGCCCACACATGCTTTAATCAGCTTGTGCTCCCCGAATACACCTCGTACGAGAACCTCCTGAGGTACCTGACATTGGCTATCAACGAATGCTCTACAGGCTTCGGCTTCATCTAGAAATAAAAAAGAGCTGATGTGAATTTATTTAGGCCCCCTGGTAAAGCTTCAGGATGTTATTTCTCAGGCTTTCGTCATCCCCCGTGTACTTCTTGTTCCTTAGAGCATCTTCGACAGCATTCTCGATATCGCCGGCAAGTCTTTCACCAAGCTCCTTGGGAAGGCGATACCTCCCCTGGCTTTCGATGTTCTTGTCGAGAAACAGAGTGATGTCCTCTTCCTTTCTCCTCGAAATCTCCTTTTTCCATACACCCAGAATGTCTTCGAGATTCACCTCAATCATCTTCTCTATTGGAATCCCTTCAATGCTCTTCAGATAATTACGAAACACATAGACATTGTTTATGGTATAGACAGACTTTGAAATTCCCCTCAGAGTCTCTGCCAAAACCAATATCTTTTCAACTGTCCTGGCACTGAACTTCTCAAAGATGTCTTGGGAAGTCTCCAGCCCAAAGTCCCTTCCATACTCCGATGCAAAAACCTCAGAGACATCCCTGTGGTCATAGAAGGCATCCAGAGCCTCCTTCATCTTTAAGCACAGCTTTTCTGTGCCCTGGTTTTTGTCGGGCTCCATCAGCATGTCTAGGTCCTCGAAGTACCTAAGAATGCTGTTGCACATAATCTTGTGTATGCTGTCCTTAAACACATAAAGCTCCTCCACTACCTGGATTCTCTTGTCACCAGAGTAGTTGAGCTGATTGTTCAGCATTATCAGAAATTGCACATTGAAGATGTCCTCCTCCTTCTCCATCTTCATAAGGTTGTCCGCTATCACTCTCTTCAGTCCAATCATAAACATTTTTAGCAGCCCGATATTCGTAACCTCGGAGTTCTCTTCCCCAAGTATGCTGTTGTTCATTTTGATAATATCCAGCAGAAACTTGTCTAGGTTGGTTGTTCTCTCCAGCAGCGTCTTCACGTTTGTTCCAATGTCGTCAAACCCTAGCATGGAGTAAACTGTGTCCGTGTACTTGCTAATAAATCTTCTTTTGTTGCAGCTCGAAAGAAGGAAGGTTGCAAACTCTCGGAACTCAGGCTTGTATTCGCCAGACCTTCTCAGCGACACAAAGAATGACTCGGAAATCCCATCCATCGTCTTTTCAACAAACTCGTTCAGGGAATTGATCTCGACACCTACAATCCTGACACCCTCATACTCCTTGAGTACATTTCCCATGTCAACAAGCGTCCTAGCAGATTCCATTGTTTTCTTCTCAAGGAGCATTTTCAGGTCCCGAGGAAGAAACCTTTTTTCAGACTCTCCAAATACTTCGTTTATCTTCGACTTCTCTTCCTCTATTACTTCCTTCGTCGATATAAATGTGTTGTAGAATGCCAGGAGCTTGCTGATGTTTCTCTTTGGATTTATGTAGGGCCTGAATCCATCAATAGCATTTAGCTGGAGTCTTTCAATCAGTGAACTCAGCGTGTTGGCCTGCGTCTCTATTTCCCTCGAAATCTCAGCACACTTCTTAAGCTTGTGCAGAATATTTGGACTTTCAGGCATTCCTATGGGCTATTAGTGCAATAAATTCGGGAGACTTCCTTTCGGTATCATTGGTAAAGGCCAAACAAAACACCAATCATCACGCACTTCCTTTATTATTGCCTTCAAGATTCGATCCCCTATCGGTAATGGTGGACTTCAGCACTTCCAGAAAGACACTGCTCTCGGGATTCATACTGCTGGCATACTCGGACATCCTTAACAACCGAACATACGACCTTGTTGGAGTGGACCAGGGATACACAACTTTCAAGGGCTATCACTACAATTCTGAGAAAGACATGTATGACGAGGTGTTCAGCTATAAGCACAAAGAGAAAATTCATCTGGTTATTCCAGGCGACTTTACAGGGACCGGCAATGTGAGCTATGCTCTTGTCACAAAGAAGGGGCCGGGAAAGTTTGACACCTACATGTACTTCCTGGACGAGGATGAGGCAAAGCATCTTGGAGAATCGGTCGCAGCACCGTTTCTTTATGCCTGTCCCAATGACCTACGTCCACAGCTACTCATCCAGTACGGTGATGGGCTGAAGAAAGTCAGAATTGACGAGGATAGGAACATAATCAAAGACTCTGCCGACGAGTATGGAAGGCTCCACCGCGACCACACATCTGCATTTGTTGAGCTTGATGGGACCATGAAGGCCTGTCTTTGCCTTGTTGTTGAAGACGGAAGGGGAGGGAAGCTTTTGAGGGTTCTGAGCAACAGAAACGGGGAGTTTGTGAGCTATTTCGAGATGAGGCTTCCCAATGAAATAGGCCCCATAGTCTTCGCAGACTTCAATGGGAATGGGATGAATGACATGGGGTTTGTTCAAAAGAGCGGAGAAAAGTATCTTCTGAAGATATATTTCAACATGACCTCCAGGGTTGATAGTGGTGGCAAAAGGCTTCTTGGGGGATTCCTTCCGCATCAGGTCGACAGCACAGTGTTTTCAGAAGGAAACATGAAGGTGATAGATCTGGGTGAGATGTTTCCAAACTGCACCCCCTTACTGAAGTCAGAGGACCATTTTGAAGGCCTGCCATACGGAATATTCAACGCAGATCTCAGGGCAAAGGGAAGGCAGGACTTCTTCATCATAATGAAAGATATAGACAATAGCACGAAGGTCGGGGTTCTTGAAAACAACTCCACTCCTGATGACATCCAGTTTGAGAAGGCAGCGTATAGCGATGACCTGCTCAGCATCAAGAATGTCATCTCGATAAGCTGCTGTGATTATAATAACAAGGGACGGGAGGCGGTGTTCCTGAATAGAGTTGTGGATAATAGCGCGGTTGTAGAGGCCTACAAAAACGATTTGTCTAAGGAGAATCTGAAGCTCAGCCTGTCAACAATCCACCCAGGGCAGCAGAAGTATGGATCTGTTGTTCCGGGGGTGTCTTACTTGGTGTCCTACGGAGACGGAGAGAGAATCATAATTTCAAACCAAGTGCCCTACAGCACATTTGTGCATCTAAAGCACCACGTTGCATACATCGGGCTGGGGACGATGAACCTTATAGTCGACAGCTTGATGATAGGGACACCAGGAAGGAACGGGAGTCCATATGCCGGCCCCTATGTGATTGATTCAATAGCCATTCCAAACACAGATTTAGTTGTATATCTGGGGGAAAATGAAAAATACACTGTAGAAGCACATTTTATTGTCGGAGAGCACTTCAAAACCATCATTGGCACGCTACTTATAGTTGCGGGTGTAAATCTTGCATTCATACTCTTACTCCAATATAGAGACAGGAGAAGGATAATCAGGGCGAAGAATATGGACAAGCTCCATCCGTTATTCTCTACGTTGCAGTGATGAGGACATTAAATCAAAAGCCTTTATTAATTGTACTGGAATTTCCATCATTAGTCTGCCTCCATCAGTGTTTTTCTATTCAGCCCCAGGGACTGCTTTTTGTTCAGGTAGAAAAGAAATCCAACCAGAATAAGAGCCAGCGTTCCTATAACTAATATGTAAGCCTCAACATTGTCGTATGAGTCGTCCCCGGTTGCAAGAAATGCAACAACGACAGGAGAAAACGTAAACGCCAGGTTCAGTATGCAGTATATGGTGGCAAAGCCTGTTCCCAAGGACTCCTCGGATACTAGGGATGGGATGCATGGCCAATAGCAGGCTATGAGTGGACCGGAGAATCCTAGGAGGGTGGCCGATGCATAGGGAGACAGGAAGTTGAAAAATATACCGGAGTGGCCTATGAGAAAGAGAATGCATCCGGCCATAATCAGCCACAGCTTGAATCCATACGCATCGGCGATTGCACTTGTAAATGTAATCAGCACCAGAGACGTGCCCTCGATAGTTGCCAGGATATTTCCCGATGAGACAGCGGACAGGCCATACCTTTTTTGGAATAGCATCGGGGCTACTGTGTAAAACGGCGACCATATCAGGGCAAATAAAAAGGACATACCAACAAGTATGTAGAATGCAGAATGGTGTGTATTCTTCCCCTCGAGCCTGGGCTCGTAAAACAGCATCCCGGATTCCTCGAAGAGAACCTTGGGCTTTGCCTTTTCAAGCCTGCTCTTTACCGTTGTGCTTTCTTTGCTATCACCCTTCCAAGGAGAAAAGGGGCTGTCGAAAAGAATCGGATCTTCCTGGGGAAGCTCCTTAGGCTTAGATTCGCTGTAGTCGTGGAAGAACGGGCTTTCAGGGATGTTTAAGGCATTGGAAGTGCTTTTGGGTGTGGGGCCTATGGCTTCTGAGAAGGCTGCAGATCCCGGGTCGTTAAGAAAACCCTCCCCAGGATTCGCTCTTCTGTCTTGAGCCTCGCCTCCAAATCCCTCCTTCTGTAGGTCAATAAGCTTTTGCTTCAGTATCTTGTGCGATCTTTCTGAGCTGTTTATCCTGAAGCATACCCAAAGTCCCAAGAGCGTTAAAAATATCCCGATCACGCATGGAAACATTCTGCCAACCGTGTCCGCAAGAAACGGCGTGAAGAGGAAGTTTGCAACCGTGCCCAGCCTAGCAATGCATGAGAAAATCCCCATCGCAAACCCCAGCTCCTTCCCCTTGAACTCATAAGATATTAACTTGTTCTGGATAACGGCAAAGCTCTCTCCTCCGACTCCAAACAGAAACCTCCCAATAAGCATGATCTTAAAGCTCCGGCTCCACACACCTGCAGTGAAGATCAGATGCCCAAGGAAGACAAAGGTGCACAGAAGCTTGGCCAATGTAGACTTTTTTACATGCGTAATCCACCCAAAGAATATGGGAACGATTATGTTTGGAAGTGAGTATACAGAGTAAAGCAGAGTTATCTTGTATTCTATTCCTGAGTCTGAGCCGAAGCTTAAATGGTGGCTGAGTGCAGACGGGATGTCGTACACAAAGTAAAAGGAGAACAGTATCAGCCCGGACAACAGCAGCACTCTGTGCCTCTCCTTCATTGTTGTCAATGAATATCCGTATCTTTTATTTCTGATCCTGTTTCAAAACTGCCAAATCAAATAATATAAAGAGTAAAAAGGCCTTGGCATAGTTGAAAGGCCATGAAATCCAATGGAACAGCTTTAATCATGTAAAGTAGAGGAGCTTCGACTTCTTCCTGCTCAGAACCTCTTGGATCCCATCCATGAAGTCGTTTTGGGAAATTTCAGTCTTCTCCTTCCTTAGGGCCGCCATCCCTGCCTCTACGCAGACTGCCTTGCATTGTGCCCCGTTGAATCCCTCGGTGCTTCTCGCTAGCTCGTCGAAGTTTACATCATCTCTAACACTCATCTTTCTTGCGTGGATTTGCAAGATCCTTTTCCTGCCGAGCGCATTCGGCAACGGAAACTCAATCTTTCTGTCGAGCCTCCCGCTTCTCAGCAGAGCAGGGTCCAAAATGTCTACTCGGTTGGTCGCTGCAATTATCTTCACCTCTTCAGAAGAGGAAAACCCATCGAGCTGGTTGAGAAGCTCCAGCATCGTCCTTTGGACCTCTCTATCTCCCGTCTGGTCGGAGTCGGACCTCTTTGCCCCTATTGCATCGATTTCATCTATAAAGATAATTGTCGGCTTCTTTTCCTTTGCAAGGGCAAATGCATCCCTAACCAATCTGGCGCCATCTCCAATGTACATCTGCACCAGCTGAGGCCCTGCAAGCTTGAGGAACGTTGCGTTGGTCTTGCTTGCACAGGCCCTTGCCATGAGAGTCTTTCCCGTCCCAGGCGGGCCATACATCAGAACCCCCTTCGGAGGCTTTATGTTTAGCTTCTCAAATCTTTCGGGATGTGTGAGGGAAAGAACTATTGCCTCATTCAGCTCTTCTATCTGCCTCTCTAGCCCCCCAATGTCCTCGTAGGTCTCGTCAGGCTTTGCATCAGATTTCAGCACCATTCCCCCCACCTTCATATCATAGTCAGGTGGAAGCTTCTCAAATACTATATTTGTGTCTTTATGCAGTGCTACAAGGTCTCCAGGTCGAAGCTCAGAGTTAGGTATAAGCCCTGTTATCGGGAGGTACGACGACATTCTTGTGGACGCATTCACAACAGCACTCTGCTCATCGAGAACTTCAACAACATTTCCAACCAGGTAAGGAAGCTGTTTATTAAGCCTTATCCTCTCCATGTTTTCCGCAATCGAGGCGTTCTTCGTAGAAATATCATGCTTTATAGTACTGACACGGCTCTGAAGAATCCTAGTCTCAGAGTTCAGCATCCGGATCTTCTCCCGCACCTTCTCAAGAAACTCCTCAGGATTGCTTTGGTCCATCATCTCAAGTTCCTCCAATGACATCCTAGGGCCTTGCCCCTGCTTAATTTTTCATCTTCAAAACAATAAAACAAGGCTTCCGCCCAAAACAATTCACTTGGCCTCTCTTCTCTTTGGGAGTCTATCAATGACATGTTTGTAAAACTCAAGCCTTTTGTTGAAGTGCGCCAGGAGCATCTGTGCACACTTGTAGTACTGTGTATCTCTGCCATTGTACGTAAGACAGTTATTTACCATCAAGTTCACATCATCGATAAATGCCTCTATGTATTTGTACTCGTTGCCTTTTAGTTTGGACGCCATGGTGGACAGATCCATAGGATTGGATATACGCTTGTAGTAGTCAGGAACCTCTGTAGGATCCACAGGCTTCAGAAATGGCCAGGCATGCGCATTCATCCGGAGATCAGATATAAGATACGAAATAAACCTGGCTTGCCGCCTCATGTCACTATCTTCCTCATCAGAACCCTTAGCATCCAGGACGCCCGGGATGTCTCCAATGCTCTTAATATTCGAGTAGTCGTCTATCTTGTGAACTACATGATAGGTGTTGATTTTCTTCATTTCTTCCAGCAGCTTTCTCTTCATGTCCCTAATAATCTCCTGCTTCCTCAGATAATTGATCTCCCAAAAGACATGGCACTCAACTATGGTGCCTCCCTCGTAATCCTTAATGAACCCAATCCATCCTCCAAACCTTATTTCGGTAGAAAAACCTTGCTTCCTGAAGTATCCTATTGCAAAGTTGTCTGCATACGTTACCAAATAAAGAGGCCTTGCACCGCACTCGGGTGCTTTGGCTAGAAGCGGGCCGAGGTCTTCAATGGTCCTGTACTTGTGCTCGTAGATTCCGAGAACGTCGTCCGCCAACTTCCACCTGCAGCTTTTCACTTCTTCCTTGATAACCTCCTTGAAAAGATCCATCATAAACCCGCCAACTCCCTTCACTTGGAAGTCGTAGTCAACAGCCAGAAACACAATCTCTACAAAGCCCTGCTCAAAGAACGGCCTGTAGCATATTCCCCCCACAACCTCCTTTGCAGAGTTTATCAGCGCCATGCTGGCATGCTTGGAGTCAAACACTTGCCTAAGAATGTACTCCCTGGGCATCCTCGACAGCTGCCTCTGGAACAGACATTTAAGTCCAAGGAGAAGCATCCTGTCTGCCTGTGGATCTGAAGAAGACACTATGGCTGCCCTTAGATCGCCGTCTCTGAATTTCTGGCACATCTCATTTCCATCCTTTTGAGTATGATTGCTCCCCAATCCAAAAAGATTCATCCTGGTATCATCCATCCCTTCCGAGCCTAGTTTTCTTCTCCATTTATATCATTCACGGCTCAATGCTCTTGTACCTTTCTTGTACAGCAGTCGCCTCAAGGCGCTTGAACCTAGCAATCCCAACAAGTGCACCAATGATCCCTCCTCCTATCACATCGGAGACGAAATGCTTGTTGTCCATTACTCGACTCGCTCCTACAGCAACAGGTACCACCAGAAGTGTAAAGTAAAGCAAAAATACAAATACTTGATTCAGCTTTGCTCTAATCCTAGGAAGCTTGGACTCCTTGGAGGCAAAGAGAACCAGAAAGATAAAGCTGCATGCCGCAATAGAGGTGTGACCGGACGGAAAGCTCCTCCTCCCCTCGAGAATAAGCTTCGGACTCCCCGTACACTTTCCACCAACAGGACTGCACCTGCTTAGGAAATCAGGCCGGAGCCGCCCAACCATGTTCTTCATGTTCTCAACAATAGCAGACGTGGCAAGGCAGGCTATTATAAATGACAGATAGAAGTATGCCTCACAAGTGTTTTCTATGGCATTTATACGAAGTGTCCCAAACATGAATATGAGAGGAATAACAACCGATACAACTGTGATCTCTGTAAAGGTTATTGTTTCGTGGCGCACATAAGGCTTGGATATTGATCTGTCGCCTATAACGAACGGCCGTTCATATGGATCTGCAGACATTGAAAAGAACAAGAGCCCTATTGATACAATCGTGACAACAGCCATTTCCCTCATCATCATAATCAGATACCCTCGTTTATTTGTCTTCAAGAGTTCTAAATAAAGAAAACATAGAGAAATCAACACAAACAGAGTTTACTGAAGCACCTTGTCCCCTGGATAGAAGTACCTTTGGACGCCATCTCTAGTGATCGCAGACATCCTTATGCACCCCCCAGAGGCATTATCCCTGCTTATTGCACATGTAACGGCATCCTTGATAAATCGAATCCCCTCCTCAAGACTCATCCCGCTTCTCCAGTTCATGTCGCAATAGCTGTATATAAATGCAGATCCAGATCCCCCGATAGTCCAATCACACTCCATAAGCGTTCCTCCAAGAGATATATTGAATATCCTTGGCTTCTCGTCATAGCCAGCAACTATAAGGCCTGCCAGGAGGCTTGGGTTTTCATATATGATCTTGCTTGCTAGAGTTGCCGCCCTGTGAACAAGAGGAGCGGCGTTCTCGAGTTGTGAGTACATTTTAAGATACATCTTCAGGTATTCGGAAATCGTCTGGGTGTCGGCTGCACTTCCCGACCTGCAAACAAATATCTTGCCTGTGATTTGTGTAAGCTTGTCTGTCACTCTGCTTGGAATATACGTTCCCATCGATGTTCTCGAGTCCGCTCCAATTAGCACCCCATCGTCGTACTTTATTGCGATAATGGTCGTGCCTGTCATCTCTCTCTCGTTAAACATCTTCCAAGGGCAAGCCTTCCCCCCTTTTGTTATCAAAGGTATCAAAAAAAACACTTATGGCAAAAGATAGCCCTCAAACAATATTCTTAAGGGGAATAGTAAGGTTTACAACAATGCTTTCTTCCGTCGTGTCCTTATCCACACAGAAATACCCTATTCGCTGGAACTGGAATTTATCCTCTACCTTTGCCCCGGCAATTCTCCTGTCACAAAGTCCATGGAAGATCTCGAGGCTGTCTTTGTTCATTTCCTCAAGGTAGGTGGAGTCCTTTGGGCTGAACGATGTCCAGAGAGGAGAGTACATTCGCATTTCCACTTTGACAGCATCAGAGCTAACCCAGTGTATGAACTTCTTTGGAACTCCGTCCCATCTCTCCGCAAGTATCCCGTCATCAGTCACCTTTACAACCCTTATAGGATAGGCCATATACAGGCCAACAGGCTGCTCAGGAGTAAGCCTTAAGAAGTCTTCGCCTCCCTTCTCCATAAAGTCAGACTTCTCTATGTATATAACAGGAGTGAAAGAAACATCCCTCGTCACATCCGATCCGGGAAAGTCTGGAATGGATATGCTGAAGGGCTCAGCATTCACTATGGTCACCTTCAATGGATCCTTCACACACATAACCCTCCTGGCGGTTTTGTTAAGCTCAGCCCTCACAAAATTCTCAAGCTTTTTCACGTCGACCGTTGTTTCCGAAAAGGTTAGCCCAAGGCTTCTACAGAATTGGTTGATGGCATTTGGAGGGAAGCCTCTTCTCCTCATACCCTTTATTGTAAAGAGCCTGGGGTCATCTAGCTTTATCCCGTATTTTACCAGTGGCACTAGCTTCCTTTTGCTCAGAACAGTGTTACTTATGTTCAGCCTGCTGAATTCCCACTGGATGGGCTTGTATATCTCGAGCTGCTCAAGCAGCCAGTTGTAGCTTTCCTGTCTTGTAAAAAACTCTCTTGTGCAGAAAGAGTGCGTCACATCCTCCAAACTATCGGAAACACAGAGAGCGAACTCATATGTCGGGTACACAGGATACTTCACCTTCTTTGTAGGATGCACTGCATCAAGAACTCGGATGCCCACCAGGTCAAGCATTAGAGGATTCTTTGTCTGTGTGTCCATCTTAAATCTGAGGCATGCCTTTCCCTCCCCCCATTTGCCATCAATCATCTCTTGGAAGATCCTTAGATTTTCTTCGACAGACCTGTTTCTGTACTGGCTCAAATACGATCTGTCTTTCATGTTGTTTGATGCAAATTCTCTCCTTCTTTCGCATATCTCCTCCTGTGAAAGATGGCAGATGTATGCTTTCCCTTTCCTTATCAGCTGGAATCCAAACTCAGTCATCTTGTCAAAGTAATCGCTCGAGGCCGTAACCTTATAGGGCTCAAACCCAAGCCACAGGACATCTTCATAAATCGAATCAAAGTACTCTGGCTCCTCATTCCTCGGGTTTGTGTCGTCATATCTCAGGTAGGTATACCCTCCAAACTTCTTGGCATACTCAAAGTTTAGATTTATCGCCTTCACATGTCCAATGTGAAGAATCCCATTTGGCTCGGGGGGAAACCTTGTAACCACCCTTCCTCCAGTCCTCCTCAGATGCGCCTGTCTTATCTCTTCACTCACCTGCGGGGTCTCTCCAGGCCTTGGGAGTTTTCTGATCTCTCCCTCCTCGAGCCAATCTCCCCCCTCCAGGCTTTCTACATGTCCGTCGGTGCCTTCGGGGACTTTGTTTATTTCCTCGATCACCATCTTGAAGTCTGCACAAGGCATGATCCTTCGTGCCTTACTGATCATGTCTTTCTTAGATAGTCCCTCGCCCCTCATCTTGTTTACATGCTTTTGTATATCCTCCAAACTAACCTCGTTCTCCTTTACAAAGGCAACCATATCCTCTGCCGAGAAGCTCCTTTTCTCCATGCGCTTCAAGCATTCCTTCAGCATGCTTTCGTGCTTAATAACCCCGCTGTCAACTAGGCCTGCCAATAACTCGATATCTGCACCCCTCGGCGCCGTGCAGGCCAATGTATACAGTAGCCTGTTCGACATGTTTCTTCCAGGGAATATCCTCTCCATGTTCCTCACAACCTGCTCCTTTTTCATTATCTGGCATCGCTTTTCAGAGGAAATTTCTAGCTTCTCAAAGACCTCTTCAAGATTCAACATATAGGGTAAAACAAAATTTTATTAATATCCTCTAAACATCCTGGTCCCGTCTGCCGCGCCTCTTTTTCTTCTGCTCCAGCTCCTTCAAGTATTCGTCTACCGCTCTTATTTCATCGATTATCGATTTTCTTCTTTTCTCAGCCTTTTTCAGAAGAATATTCACGTTTTCTGCTATTCCTCTGATTTTCTTGGCGTTGTCGCACATACTATAGGGATCCCTGCGGCCGTTTCTTCTTTTGTGCCGTGGATGGATGCCAGACAATACATGGCCTGACTTTCAAGACATCAACCAGATGCCGACCCGTCAAACCAATCCTAGTCTGACATTTATCTTAATATTTTGCACATCTAGATCAAAACTAAATTAATTATCTTATAGTAGTAAATCACCTGTCCAGAAATCCATATACTGTATATTGGCGAATCGAGCAATATGTGCCAGGCATATCCATAAGCATTATATGATAAATTCGTCAATGATATATAGGGTTCCCTTTATGGAAATGACATTTATGAAGAAGAATGGAATCTTCCATTGCGCTTATGGTTGGTTTAAGGTATGGAATATAATTTGGCAATGACCCCGACTCTGTTATGTCAAAGTTGCCTGGTCTTGTATCTTCGCGGATCAATGAAATAAGGAGGATTTATGTGGAAGCAAACAACAGGATTGTTGATGAGATGGACTCAATGGTGGACAAGTTTGTGAAGAGTACTGGAGGCATCCCGGATATTTCTCCGGAAGTCAGTGCATATCTAGAAGAGAGGATTAGGCGCATCCGTGAGTTCGTTGTTGACAGCATAGGGTTCTCTATAAGCGAGTTCAAGACCTTGTACAATCCCAATGGAAGCGAGAATGCAAAGTCAAGAAGATTCCCGAAGTTCATAACCGAGGCACTGGAAAGAAGTTTCGAAGTTGACCAATATCCATCTGAGGCGGAAAAGGCGAGGCTTGCAAGAGTGTGTAAGCTCTCGACCAAGCAAATAAATAACTGGTTTACGAACAAAAGGAATAGAAGCAAAGGCCATGACGGGAGTAGGCAGTATTAGCTTGTAAGGAAGAGCTGTGTATGATTTTAATATAATCTATGTATGTATTTCTTTGAAGTAAAGTAAGGGGACAAATTAACTTATCTTTTCATAAGAGGCCAATAAGCCGCCGGCCAAATCCAATCCCATACCGGTATGGCTTGATTGACCCAAAACCTATGGTTTCAAAATGGGTGGTTAGCTTAGATTGTTAGACCTTGAGGAGGACATACATGTCGCCTGAGCCTCCGGATGCAAGAACAAAAATGAGCCCGTTGCTAATGTGTACAGAGAAAGGTATAAGATTTTAATTGCTAATTTAAACAATTAGTTGTTTGGTGTAATATGTACCACTACAGACACACGGGAAAGCCTGCCCTGATGCATAATGCCAGGAAATGCATAGGCATCTCCCAAGTAGCTGGAAAGACCTTGCCTTGGGCTCGGACTGCTCTGGCTTATTTACTTCTGTCATATTGACACAATTGAAATATTAAATTATAAAACCTCTATCAAACAAGATTAATTAAGCCACCATAAGACAATTAGATAAAACAGAACGAATGGGATGGAGGCCATGAACACAATAATGGACATTTTAAACAGAGTCGTGCGTGCGGAGGAAAGCTACTTCACCGACGGAGCTGGCAGAGAAAAATTGTTGGAGGACATGAAGCAGCTTCGCAAAGAATACAAGGCTTCAATGCCCAGTAATGCCGGAAGAGAGGGAATAAAGTTCAAAATGGCACTATTGTTTGTTCTTGGGAAGGTAAAACATAAGATTCTGTTTGAGGACAGACTTATGGAGGTTATAGACTCCGAGATGACTTTCATTAAAGGATGTGTGAAAAGCATAATCTCTGAGCCTATAAGGATCGGCCCTGTAGAGGCTACCAAATACGTTCAGCAGGAGGCGGAGCACAAGTGCTCTAAGCCAAAGACCAGAGCCAACTTCCCGATGGATACATCCCAACTTCTGAGATCCTGGCTCAAGGAGAACATGGATAATCCATACCCGTCAGATGCAGAAAAAGCCTATCTTTGCCAGAAAACCGGGCTTGGGCCGGCACAAATCAACAACTGGTTCATAAATGCCAGGAGAAGAATTCTGCCGTTCATGAAAGGAAAGTGTACCAATTTCAGCAAATAAATTTAAATGGATGCATGGTGGAATCGCTTTTTTGTTAACGGTATGTAATTGAAACTTCAAGGCCAACAAATCACAAGAAAAGGCACACCAGGCCAGGCCAGGCCATTCGTCTAAAGCAGAGACATGAGACCGTAAATCCTTATTCCTCAGGTAGGCGGCGTGTGCCAGCCAGGCTTCAGTGGGCAAAAGCAGCCCGTGATGTCGAGAATAGCTGAGCGGGGAAACCCAGAAGACACGGGCTATCCTATACTTTTAATCAATTATCTGTAACCATTTATTTTACGGACTACCATTGGCGCAGGCTCAGAGTAGGTTTTCCATTCAGTTCTCCTTGACCTCAAACTTTATTCCCTTCGACGATAGCCTCTGAACAATATCTGTGTTATACAGCACACAGGCAGGCGTAATGACGCCTCCTCTAAAAAGAGTCACGCCGGTTCCCCTCACCCTCTGGTTAAGGGACTTCAAAAACACAACTGCAGTCTGTGTCAGGCATATAGAAGTCATTATGTAAGAAGGATCCGGGCCAGTTATGGTCAGGCTCCTCCCAACTATCTCGTTTTTTCTTTCTCCCCGAGCTCTTATCTCAATCGTGAAGCTTGCCTTTCTGATTTCCTCGAAGCTCGGCTTATTCTTGACAAATCCAAATCCAAAGGTAAAGAACTTGCACAGGTTCATTATGATCCACTTTCCAGCTGAAAATCCAGAGAAGAACCATACAAGATAAATGAAAATCCAGTACCTTATCATCCCAATTCGCCCGCCGACATCTAGATATGCAGAATACTTTGCACCATACATCCCTACAGACTCCATTAGCTCTTGACTTCTTCTTACAATGGAGTAGTCTATTCCTCTAAAAATTACCTGATAGGAGTTTTCTCTTACAATCCGGTGGGATCGCCTCTTCTTCCCCTGCCCATATCTTTTTTCTCTAAGCATCTTCAGCTCTTTGAAATTTGCAATGGATGAAAGAAGTGATACCCAGGTGGTCTCGTTCACAACAACATTGCTGACCTTGAGAACACTTTCGATCTCTGCATCTTCAAACATGTTTCGTAGATACATAACTCCAACGTCGGAAGGAACGGACTCAAACCCGCAGCAGTTGATGATGTAGACACCCTTTCGGGCGGCCTCGTCATGATACTTGTTGATGATGAACTCGAAGAAATACACCTCTCCAGATATGTCCATGTAGTGCGTACCATTCCTTATACACGATTTGACAATGCTCTCCCCATAGCGGGAGTAGGGCCCAACGCAGTTTATCAATATCTTTGTCATAGATGCAATCTCATCAATGCCATCTATCTCGCACTCATAAACGGGAAATGCCTTGTCCTTGATCTTGCTTATGTTCCTTGCGGCCAGTGCTAGCCTGACATTTTCCGATTTGAAGGCTTCTATTATGTACCTTGCTGCATATCCGGATGCGCCGTAAATGATAAAATCATATTCTCTCTCCATGGATGGGCTGTCTTAGAAAAAACATTATTTATCAAAAAGGAAAACCTAAGGTTGTACGTCTAATCGCACTTTTTCCCTCTATGATTGGCCATACTTGCACCAGTGCTGCAGAGTGAACCAATGGAACGGCTGTAGGCTGAAGTGATTGGTTTCATGCTGTGCATGGCTTGAGTACATATATCTGGGCACAAAAGCCGTTGGGAATGGATGGGAGTTCTGATAAAAACAAGGATAGAGAAGACATGCCCAGCGAGAAACTAGAAGAAGGCGGGATGCCAACACCAAGCGAAGAGCGCAGTGCAGCGTGCTGTGAGTCCCCTGATCCCGGTGTTATGAAGCATGTGATTGGGGCAGCATGCATGCTGAGCCACAAGTCCTCATCAGAAGATATAGCTGAGAACAACAGCGACGAAAAGGTTTCTACATTCGATATATACATAGTCAATGAAGACGGAAAGGTGAATGGATACGAGCTCAAGCACATCACTCCCATTGATGAGTCTAAGATTGCAGATCCTCAGAGAGACTCCTCAGTAAACGAAATGATGAGATCTTTCCGTTTTGATCGTAAAAGCAAGGGCGTCCCACCCCAGGAGTTCTACCGTAGAAGAAAATCTTCTGAGCTTCCAAGAAGCCGCGATGGAAATAATAGCTGTGGATCTAAGGAAAAGTGCGAGCCAATAATTCTCGAGATATCCGAGATCTCTGACACATACAATGCTGATGGTGTGGACGAGGGCCAAGATAATGTCGCATCTGGCCAGGACACTGTATTGAGCACGGGCTCCTTACAGCACAGCAAGGAGTCATTGGGTCCACTCGTCGTCTTAAACGACTCTTCTAGACAAGAGTCTCTCCTCCCGCCTAGCAGTGAAGGCTCTGCGTCTAGGGAGCCCTCTAAGGAGGAGAGTTCGGTAGTACCTCTGGATGAGGTTAAGGCTGTTTCTGAAACTTCAGAAGCTACGTCCTTGGAGAGTAAGGGAAGCACGTCTGCAGGTAGTGAGTCGGAAGCCATAACACTGTCTAGTAGCTGCAAGGCTATTAAGCCAAAAGAATCTGAGGACGAAGAGGCTAAGTGTGGAAGCATTGGAGACATCATAAAGGCAATTCAAGCACAGGAACCCTCGGAAAGGTTCACAATAAGCCGGAAGATAGGACTAAACAGCCCTTGCGAAGGTCCTGAGGTGAAATGTCCGTGCGAAGTCGCGGAGAACTCTGAAAACCTTTCGAAGGAGTTGAAGAATGCTTTGCTTGCAGCGTTTATTCCCTCTATGGAGCCCCCGGTGCCACCAATGGCAGAAGAGGCATCTGACACATCGGAAATGTCCTTTGTAGAAACTAGCATTACTCGGAACGTTAATGAAAAGCTAGACTCTGCAGAGGAGATGGAGAGGTTCAGGGCCATCCTGAGTCTTGGGGTTGCAGCAAGCAATCCTGCCTGTCCGGATGAGAAAAGAAAGACTAGAGAAGGAGATAAAGACGATGAAATGATAATCTTCGTCGAGGCCGAAGATGTTCACAAAAAGAAGAACAACATGCTTACAAGGAACAATAGGGTTGGCCAGCTGGTCAAGTTCTTCGAGGACTTGGAAGAAAAAAATAAAGAAAAAGATTAGGGCATTAAACTTAAAATTGTTTACCGATTGATTAATTTCTTTTGACGTCAGCCAAGGTTGTGAGGGGATGCCTTCTAGAGCAATGTAGACTTAAAAAAGGAGGTGGGCGTCTCCTGCTTTTCATTGATGATCTCCTCCATTGCTTCGTCGGATAAAGGCTCGTGGGAAAAGGGGCAATCTTTTCTGATGCAGTTTTTTCTTATATGGAATGCTTTACATGGAAACTTACTCGTATTGTGCGAATACGTGCAGTTGTCTCCATGCTTGCACGAGTTCATTAGGAAAAACTTACATAAGATCGTACGATAGTTGTTGGATGCCGGCCTTTCATGTTCCTGTGGCTTTTGAACAGGCCTTGGGGCGGCTTTATGCGTCCTGTACTCCAACAGATAGTTCTTATTAAGACGAGTGGGAACATTTAGTTTCGGAAGCATTTTGGTATGGGCTTGGCAAAATAGCTTTTTTTACTGGAAGAAGGATAGCTATGCCAGAGCCCCATCAATGAATGAAAGGATAGAGTTCAAGGTGCCTGGGAAGGTGATTATAAATGGATCGTACATAGTACTGAGCGGAGAAACATGTAGAGCAGTAGCACTCAAAACATACATTGTGTGCGAAGCAACCAGGACAATGCCAGGCGAGCCAAAGATAACGATGGAGATAAATGGAAAAGAGAAAAGCACATATTATCATGATGGCCGTGGGTACGATGCCATAGGTGATTCCTGCTATTTACTTAGGACTGCCGACTGCTTTTTCAAGGTCACCGGGGTTTCGCCTAAAAGCACTATACACATTAGAATGAGGGCCGAGGAAGGCTTCTTTGCCGGCAAAGCTGCGGGAGAAAAGACCGGGATTGGGTCTTCGGCCTGCATCCTTGTGTCCATAGTGTATGCCCTTCTGAGATTCCACCAGGATGACTTCAGGGAGATCGTCTCGAAAAACGGCTTCAACGGGCAGGAAAAGTCCCCTAGCTTTCAAGGCGACCTGAAATCGTGGCTAAGACATCTTTCCTTGGATGAGGATGTTGTGGAGTACATCTTGCCCATAACATATCTGGTGCATCAGAAGGTTAATCAGGAAGGTTCTGGAGGGGATGCAATGTGCTGCCTTCTAGGGTCTATATACTTCAACAGGAAGACATGCGTCCCGATGGAGAAGATTCCCCGACATGTTGTTCTTGGGTCATTTGGAAAAAGCACCTCAACAAAAGAAATGCTCAAAAAGGTCGACCTTGAAGATCCTAGATGGGTGTCTCTTAAGGCCATTAACCTCAAGATCAACGAAGAAAGAGGCTGCCCAAGAAGCTTGTACATGGAGTATTTGGGTGCCATGAAGGACATAGGCATGGATATAGTTCCTAGGAGGCAGTACGAAATATTGATTAAGACTAACGAATATGATGTTTGGGGATGCGGGATTTCTGGAGCAGGGGGAGATGATTGTGTATGGGCTCTATCTGATGATTACAGAGATGTACACAGATATTGGAAAGAGGCCTTTACCTTTACATTTGTGACTGAGGTGTCTTACAAGGGAATTCATTTAATATAAATGCATCTGATTCATTGATTAAACTGTTACAATTCCTATATAAGGGAATATCTTGTGCCAATTATGGCTAATTGAGGAGACACAGGGTTTTATTTCGTGAATCTACCAAGCCCATGGAAGTCCATACGCCGAAGGAGGACCATAGGATTGCAGAGGCATATAAGCTTGAGCTGAAAGACGTTGTTCTTGAGGTCTCCAGTGAAAACCTATCCTCGGGCGGTAAGTATGTTAGGTTGCTGAACGGAGTATCTGCCACCTTTGAATCAGGGAAGTTGTCGGTTGTCATGGGGCCTAGCGGAAGTAGCAAGACAACATTGATGAACTTGATCATGGGCGCAATCCAGAAGGACTCGCTGACCTACGGAAGGGTACTGTTTCGGGGGGAGGATAGGGACCCGAACACATGGCTGTCCCACACAGCATATCTGAATCAGGATGACTGCGTAGTCCCCTACACAACGGTATATGAGTACATATACTTCTGTGTTAGCTGCAGAACAGTAAAAAAGCAGAGGGGTGGAAGAAGTGTTGGGGAAATTGTAAGCAGTGTGATGAAGAGACTTCACATTCAAGATCTTAAAGACATGATGATGACGGCGATTTCTGGGGGAGAGCGGAAGAGGGTGATGATAGCCATCGAGTTCGCTGTTTTTCCTGATGTGCTGATCCTCGACGAGCCAACAAGCGGGCTCGACTCGCACCTTGCATTCGAATTGATTCAAATGATTAAGCAATATGCAGCTGAAAGCAATAGCATTGTGATTACAACCGTTCATCAGCCTGGGCCAGGACTGTTTGACATGTTTGACGACCTCCTATTTCTTTATAGGGGGACCGTGGTATACTCTGGGCCAGCCAATAGGTGTGAGGAGTTTTTCGATTCCAAAGGGATCCACAGGACCGGAAAGCTGTCTACAAGCGAATTCATATTTGAGCTTTTCTCCGATAAGTCCTACATTCCTGGGATAGAAGAGTACAGGCAAAAGATTGATGAAATAATAGAGTCTTCTGTGAAGGAGGGAAGTTCAAAGAGCGAAGACAAGATCATGAAGCATGGCGGAAACTCCCCAACCAGCGTGCCGTTTAGCCTCACAAAAGCACTTATGATAGCCAGAAGGCAGTTTGCCATTGAATGGAGGTCTTGGAAAATGCTGAAGAGCCGGGCTGTGGAGATATTTATACTTGGATTCTATGTATGCTTCTGGTATCCTGTATCTTTTACCGTAAAGTTCTCAAACTATATCAACGATCTGCAGTTGGATTTAAGTGGCAAGGATGGCACAGAATCCATCTTCCATTGGCTCCTTCGCTCCCTGAAAACCAATATCGACGAGTCGGTAAGATCCAATATAGACGAAGGCATCAAGTGGGAGATGTGCCCATTCCTATTGTTTTTGCTTTCACCTCTGGCCCTAACAGATTTGTTAGACGGGCTGGACTATATCCACAGAGAGATGTCCAAGGCAACATACGGGCCATCAACATTGTATTTCTCGGCATGGATTGTCGAGGTTCCACTGATCATCTTGAAATGCTGTATGTTTCTTTGGATCACATCGCTCTTTGGGATCCGCAGCGGGAATACAGTTGGACTAATTACCTACATGATTATAGGAAATATTCTGGTGTTGGTATTTAATATGATGACAAGAAGCGCCACGTCTTCGAGTGTTCTCAAAAAGATCTTATCCATCTTCACTCTTGCACTTATACCTCTTCTAGACCCAAATAACCTATACGCGACTTCTAATTTTCTTTCTTCACCATCGATTGGAAAGCTTGGATACCTTAGATTCCTGAAGTACTTGTTCCTACCTTTTTGGCCTCACGTCTTCTTCCAAGGCTTTATGAGGCTATCCTTCTTTGAAAGAGTGCTGTTCCCCTCAGAGCCGAACAAGAAATTTACGCCTCCATACAGAACAATTATGGGCCTTCTCGCGGACTCATGGCTTTACGATCCAAGGCTTAATGACGAAGAGAACAAACTGAAGCTCTTCAGTCCTCAGACGAAGTTCTTGGTAAACTGTGAGTACTCTAGACATTTCCTGCTACTCCTTGGAGCCATCTCTTTCGTCATTGTTGTTCTGGCGAGTAACTTTGCTCTTATGTGTAGATTTTCACCGCACCTGCGGCTTAAGCTATCTACAAAATAAAATTCTGCCTCCACACTTTTAACATCGGGCCTTCTCCCTCGGATGGAATTTCTAGTTCTCTGGGATGGAAGGCGCGTCAGCAGACTCAGGAAGATTCCGAAGTCCATACTGATAGTTGACGGGTATGGCACAATATCTGAGGAAGAGAAGAGGAAGATAAAAGATTCTGCGGCCGAGATGGACATAGACTTCGAAGAAAGAACAACACACTACTCCCTTGTGATACTCTGTAACACAGTCTTGAGGTTTAACCTAACCAATCCGTTGACCCTGGCCGAGTGCGAGATTTGGTTTAGTAGAAGAATGTTTTCTTCGAAGGTATTTGCAGATGCCCTTGGCCACTACTCGGAATGCGAGATAAGAAATGGGGTGTGAATGGCCCATGAACCCATCGGATGCATTTTCCTTTGCGTCCTTCCGCTTGAGGACAGAGATCAAGTCTATTGAGCTGCTTCCGGGAGCATCACTGTCTGTAGGTAAGTCCTCGGAGGAGAGGTATGCCATGGAAGTTGAATATACAATGCCAATAGCAGAGGGCATCTATGAGGGAAGAGTCCTAAGATTCAAGCTGAAGATTCCACACGCATATCCGTTCAAGCCTCCCAAGCTCTTGTGCCTCGACAAAGTGTTCCATCCAAACATTGATGGTGATGGAAATGTCTGCATGGAGATCCTGAGGCTGGGATGGAGACCGAGCCATGGGCTAGAAAGCATACTCATCAACCTTTATGTCATATTTATTGAGATTACCGGAGAAGATGCACTGAATGCCTTAGCAGGAGACATGTTCAGGGAAGATTATGAGAGATTTGTAAGGATCGCAAAGGGCCAGGAAGAAGCATGAGGCCTTTACAGGGCCTATTGCTTGTATATTATTGCAGCATACTCTTCCCCTCCGTCCTCGGCTATCTCTTTCAAGGTAAAGTCAAATGGCAGAGATGCTGCATGTCCATTAACCACAATAAAGTCTGTCTTCTTCCTGATTCTCCTGTTCAAGTTCTTCTCGATAAATTGGTATGAAGATCCGGGCTCAAGTAGGACAACCCCGATATTGTTCGGAGAAGTTAGTATCCTTAAGGGGCCATGTATCTCCTCTCTAAACACCCTGCATGGGGTTCCCTTTAGGGAAGAGCTTCTCCAGTTATTTATGGACTCTTCCATCTTGAGGATTCATGTTGAAGAATTTTTCTATCCATCGTATGGCCCGCCCTGCAATGAGCAGCCTATTCAATATCCTTGACGAGATTCAGAGCCAAGTGGAGAGAGAAGAAAAGCCGGATAATCTGAAAAAAGCCTTGGAAAATGAGCTTCACAAGCTATACCTGCATACATCCTTGGAAATATGCAAACAGAGGCTACGCGGATCTGTAAGCAAGGAAACACTTGCAAAGGTAGAGAAAATTAAGCAGTACTTCAAGCATATAGAGAATGTCCAGAACTGAGGCATAGAGGTTCTATATAAAATAAGAATGACGGTTATTTATTCTTCTTCTCAGCTTTCTTCATTGCTCTCTTGAGGGTACCAAAGATCTTGTAGCGCTTCTTCCTCTCGTCCTTTCTGACTCTTCTAGGCGTCACCTGGAATTCTTTCCCAGTAAGTTTTGCAACGATGTGCTTCTTCTCGACGTTTGACAGGGCCTCGGCACTTGAATAAATCTTTGCCTTGAGGGTGGTTCTGTGTGTACCATATCTGTTCCTCAAGCCGGCAACCACAACGTTCCTCTTGTTTGTTTGGTAGAGCTCAGATATCTTGCTCCTTATCTCCTCCTGGCTGGGCGTTGGCATCCCCGGATGATATGCAACCACTTCCAGCTCCCTCCTAGAGAGAAGTTTGTTATCCCTCATGCTAGAAATCTCCAGTTCCAAACTCTATAAGTTAGCCTCAGTCTCACACTTACCATTTCGTGAGGGATAAAATTTTCGGAAATATCTGCTTCAGGCTTTGAGCCTAGACCCGAAAATATTTTCCTCGTTGGAAAGGCCCTTTGAAATGGTAAGTGAAGTCTTGCAGAGTCTTGGAGACTCGTTCTAACTTTAGGCAACTATTACAATCAACAAGGCAGGTAAGGTTAGGAACCAGACACCAAAGGATCCCGTTGTCGAGAAGGAAAGGAAGAAGTGTGGCCGTTGCAGACAGCGCTTGAAGTTTGAGAAAAGGAACGATATGGGCTATTTCGAGGTAGCTGGAAAGATGAAGCTGAATCCTCAGTCATGAAAGATAAATAAAATCTTAGCCTTCATTGCCATAACATTTCTGCTTAAAAATACTTTAATGAGATGCCCTTGCTGCCTTCGAAGCTTTCTTGATTTCTATCAAGAATGTCAAAAGGTAGCAACAAAGAATGCAGGCTTAGAAAGCGCCAGGCATACATTTTAATCTAGACGTCTTCCCCGTCTTCTGCTCTTTTTTGATCTTCGGTGCTCTTCAGGCCCTCCTCCTGAAGCCCCCCGGCACCCCCCGCAACAAGTATAACTGTGTCCCCTCTGATAAAGACATTGCCAAGCCGCCTGGAGAAGCCGCAGCCCTGCCTCTTCTTCTTTCCCCTGTTCTTTCCGCGCATGGTTCCAAGCTCCTTGGCATCCTCCATCAGCAAGTTGTAGTGGCGGTCATATGCTATCACCTTGCCCACAACCTTCCTGTTGTTGCGCAGAGAAACCAGCACAGGCATCATCTTCACCATAGCCCTATGGACAAGCGAAAGAGGCCCTTTCATCTCCATTGCCTCCTTCTCGTTAGGGCTCTCTAGATTCTTCGGGAGAAACATCCATGGGCCTCCCTAAACATTAAAATAACAAAGATTTATTCACATATCTCAAAGCTACTCGGCCTTTCTCTTGAGCTTCACAAACTCCACCAGGCGATCAATGAACTTGCCGGAAGCATTTCCGTGATAAAAATTCTCTATAAAGCCAGAAATAATCTCGTTGGACACCCTCTCCCAGTACTTCATTGCAATCCGTATCTCTCTCCTTATATCGTCAATCTCCCTCTGAATATCGACGTTCTTGATCATCTCGTTCATCTTCTTGCTCACCTTTATTCTCTTCATGTGAAGAAACGATATGTTCAGGTCCTTTGCAGAAACCCCCCTTTCAAGATTCCTCCTGACATACATGTCGTAGTTCCGAACGATGTTCGTTATTATCCCGCTTGTGCTGATTCCTTTTGTTCTTCTGATCGGTATGAACATCCCCATGTCCTTCACAAACTTGTAGATGTCTTCCTTGCCCTCTCCCTTATACGGTATGTCGTCATGCGCAACAAAGTCTATCCTATGCTTTTGAAGGAATTCTGATGTTAGCTCCCACGGCGCACTTGTTATAACCTCGTCAACATATCTGCAGTGTATAAGCCCCTCTGCCCTTTCTTTTTCATTCATAACAAGGTTTCCCTTGAGCCTTGTTGTTATGTCGTCGTCGGTAACACCAACCAGCAGGTAAACATTCGGAAAGAGGTTCTTTGCCTGCTTCAGGCTCCTGGCATGCCCATAATGGAACAGATCGTACACCCCATCGCAGTATATTCGAACAGGCCTGTTGACCGGTATCTTATACATGCCAACATCGGAAGTCATCTCCTCGTACTCAAATGCATTTCTGTCTGGGTATGTAGGCGCCATAATCTTGTACTCCTCTACACTATCCTCCTTTTCCATGGGCTCGGCATGCATAGGAGAAAATAAAGTCAAACAAATTCTTTAATATTTTAAGGTTCTCCGTCAAAGCCATCATGTCAATTCATTGAATATAATCCAAGTCCTGAGGGATCCCGAAGCTGCTGTTAAACTCAGACTTCTCCATCGAAAACTTGTTGCATATGTAATCCTGTATGATAAAGATGTTATCAATAATCTTATTGTATTCATCAACCACCTCCCTTCTGTCGGCAATAAGCTTGTCGTAAACCGTGGGGTCTGTTTCCTCAAACTTGCTCAGCTCCTCCCTTTGCTCCTCTTCTATCTTTGAAAGCGCATTTAGTTTGCTCTCCAGCTCCCTTCTTTCCTCGGTGTAGTTCTTGGCCACCCTCTCACTCTCCAGATACTCCCTCTTCCTTAGAACCTCCTCAGACATGCTTTTGCACTCCTCGGCAAGGCTCTTGCATCTCAGCTTCTTCTTCTGGACTCCGTCAGATGCAAATGACCAGTACAGGTTCGAGGACCCAACCTTTTCAACAGTGACAAGCCCGTCGTCGACAAGCTGCTGCAGGATATCCTTGATGGTGTTTACTACTATTCCTTTCTTCGACCCCAGGCTTTCTAGCTCCTGCAGTTTAAAGAACGACTTGCTTCCCCTTATTATGTCAAGCAGGATGGTCTTCTTCTGATCGGCCTTCATCTTGACTGTTGCCATAGCTCCAGGGCTCCAGAATGCCGTATTTAATAGGCTGCCTACTTCATCGTCGAGAAAGAACACCCCATGATGTCGCTGGAGCTGACCAAGGAGAACATCAACGCAGTCTCTCTCGAGTTGGTGAAGGACAAGAAGATGTTCGATAAAAACGTGAACTATGTAATGAGCTTCATGTTCAAGAGCTTTCCGGAAAAAACCGAGCTTCTCAGTAGAATCAAAGTCCTCAGCATCAAGTCGAAAGCTGCAAAGAAAATAGATCTGGAATCAGACATTATGGAGCAGATAGCAATGAATGTTTTTGCCATTAAGAACATCAACGAGGGGAGCTTCATGAAGAACATGATGACTCTTTTCAAGGACCCAAGCACCTTCTCAAAGGTGTTTCTGACTTACTTCTACTCTGGTTCGGATCTTGGAACCGAAAAAACGGATGAGATCTTGAACGAAATCATGGAGCTAATACTCTGCGAGTCTGGTCTCAAGAAGGACTTTGAGGAGTTTATGGCCGACATTGGGCCCTCAGAGGACTTGAAGTCTGTATCGTCCTGCGAAGAAGTAGCAAAGGATCTGGACACAGGTGGCCCTGAGAAACTCGCCAACGAGGCCGTTGACGATGAATCATCAAGCACAGCAGTGTCGTTGGTCTCCCTAGATGATTCCGAGGAAATCAGGAGAATCGATGCATCCATCTCCTTACTGTTTGAGGGAAGAAAAAAGAAACTGTCGCCGCTGTCTCTTGCAACATGTGCCAGGGCACTAAGCATCATGAACATAATACTAGAAAACAACTACCCCGGGCGTGTAGACATTGTTCCTGCCCTCATGTATATTTCAAAGATAGACCAAGTAATCTTCAAGCGGTCGTTGGCGGCCTTGAAAACAGTACTAAGGAAGATAGACTACAAAGACAAGGAAAGGCTGTTTGAGATGTTCTGCATCCTGCTGGAGCAAAACCCAGAGATGATAAGAATGACGATGCTTGTTGTAGACAGCTGCGGAGACCATTTTCTATGGCCCGAGTTCCTCGAGAGTGTGGATAGAAACGAAGAGGCCGATTTGGACATGATTGATAGAACCTGCATTCCGGAGCATTTTTTCTACGAGTTTATAACGCTTACCGAAAATCCAAAAAGATATCTGACTGTGGCCAAGAACATGATTAAGAACGAGACAAATGTCGACGTCCTCGAAGACTTGCATTCGAAGATTAGGGATATTAGGCTGAGAGGAATAAAGCAAATGAAGGACGCCATAAGCTCAAGGATTGTGGCCTTGAAAGGTGAGGAGCGCCCCAAGAAACAAAAAAGATCAGAAGAACGCCATGATAATTAAAAACAGGCTTAATTCTATTTATTGGTTTATACTTTACTGTTGATGTTCGAAATACCTACAAAACACATTTTCTGTGGCAAAAGCTCGTCCTTCCTCCCTTCTCAAGGGAGACGGCATCCCTGAGAATCCATCTGTCCTCCTGGTCGTCCCACTCAACCTCTATTCTGTTGCGGCAGACATCACAAAATGCAGGGCCCCCAGAGTGGGCAATTTTCTCGACCTTCTCGACTTCTAGCCTAAGCTTAATTTTTTCGATATTCTTGGTCCACGCCTCGAGGGTCGGGAAGAACTCCCTGCTTATGCAGTCCTTCTCTCCCAGGACCCTTGCCTTTCTCCTGTGCTCGTCGATGTGAATTCCCATCTGCTCATCGCCCTCGGGCGTATCCTCGTATCTTAGACCACACAGCTTGCATTGGCTGGGCGGGTACAGGATGGATGGATCCGCCTCGGCCTTCAAACATTCGTTATTCAAGATCTCAAACCCATGTTCTTTTTTGTCCCACGAGTTTTTTGATCTCGCCTCCTCAAGCACGTTTTTTCCTATTTTTTTATTGGATACGTCCTTATTCTTGGGATCGCCCCCCACCGTAGGGTCCACAGGCGCACACTTCGCATCATTGGATCTCCTGGCATCTGCTGGCTCGGTGCTTCCCTTTGTGTCTATCTTTGGCCTTTTGGGCTTCCCCTCCAAGTTCTCTTCAGACAGCAGCCTGGAAATCTTGTGGTCCACATCGAACTCTCCCCTGTATTTTCTAAAGAGATCTAGATATCTTGCGTCCTTGCTGCAGAGTAGAAAAAGAAAGTCCAAAACCGGCTCTCTCAAGAGAAGATTCCTGTGGTGTTTAATAAGCGCATCGCCCACCACCTCTTCATTATACCTGAAACTTTCCGAAATCATAAGAAGAACGTTTTGTGCAATCTTGTCGTTCTTCTTGAGGATCTTCAGAAGAGAAACAAACTCGTCCATGGAGGGTCATCGAATTGGTTTTTTATCGTTTGCCTGTAATAGCATTAGCAGGGGTCTATGTCAGAACCCTCCCCGGTTCTTCTCAGTGTACTTGACCTTCTTCCTGGGTGCTGGCTTAGAAGCCTTCTTTTCCTTTTGTGTGAGCTCCTCGATGATTTCGTTGAGAGTGGAGATCACTTTACCAGGCATGAGGATGCCCTTGGAAACCTTTCTTTCCTTGTGGACCTTCTCGAGCATCTCAAGGTTTTCAGGAAATTCCATAAGATAGTCCTCCTTTTTCCTTAGGTCTATGTCTACAACCTCCACATTTCCGTTGTCCCATAGCACAAACCTCTCCTCAAAGAAAAAGCAGCTTTTGTCTCCACTGAAGAAAAACCCCAAGAGGTTCTCGACCTCATATGCAACGCCCTTTGCGTTGATGAGATCAAATCTATCGCAAAATATAAACTCCCCCTCGGTCTTGTACAGCACCAGCGTTGTCTCTCCGACCGAGATATTCATGGGATTCTCTATATAGATAGACTCTGCAGTCCTGTCTTCTATGTTCAAGGAAGTGACGCGGACATGCTTTTTGCAGCCCTCCTGAATGTAAAGCCGGTCCTTCAGGACGGCAGATCGGATTTTCAAGGGCGTGGAGTATATGGTGCTTAGTTTAAGGCTTATAAGGTCCAGGTGGAATACATGATACTTTGTCGCAACTATAACCTCCCTGTAAAGATAAAAACATATAAAAACAGGGCTGCCGGTGTATGGAAGTGCCTTCCTGACACCTGTCTCGTCAAGTATTAGAATTTCCTTGCCAGTCAGTATAAATATCTCTCCAAAGGGAGAGGTGCACAGGTCAATTGCATGGATGTTAAACATGCTTACCTTCTTCTGCTTGTAGACATACATGTGGCTGTCCGTAAGGATAAAGGCCTTTTGGTGCCCAGTCACTAGTCTTACACATAAGTCCTTTATTTCGAACCTGTATTTATACGTCCCAACAACGTTGAACTTGTGGCCATCCTTTGAATATATCACAGTACTATCATCTATCTTCTCTATGAAAACCACCTGCCTAGGATTTCTGGATCTAACAGCAGATTTCCTGAACGGAAATATCAGGGGGATATCTATCTTCTTTCTGCTGAAGTCAAACTCTCCGTCGTACCTGGGCGGGCCAAGCATCTTGAGTGTAAACGTGCTGTTAAAGCGCTTGCGCGGCTTTCCTCCAGGAAAAATTATCATGGGTGTCCTACGGAGCAGCGAAATGAACGGAGATGCTAGCTCTCCATCTAGAAGCCATAGGCTTATTATGCAATATATTTGATATTTTGCACAGGATTTGGCAGACATGAGGAGACCCCAGGAAATGAAATGCCAATACTGCGAAGCAACAGAATTCTTAATAGAGTGCATAACATGTGGAAAGTATTTCTGCAATTCACGTAGTGCTTCGTCCATATCGCATATAGTGTTTCATCTTGTGAAGGCGAGGCACAAGTCAATTCGGATTGAGGGAGATGTCAAGTGCAGGAAATGCGGAGAGGACAACTTGTTCAAGCTTCTCGACAACAATGGGAAAATCTTCTGCAATGGATGTAGCACCGGCAGAACCCTGGTTGAGGAGAGATGCCTCACCATAATCAAGAGTCCGGAGGTTCGAGGAAGAAGACTTACCAAGCAGCAGATGGCCGAGATGGAGGAGAAGGGTGTGTCGTCACTCCCCCAGGTCAAGCCAAGGTTTGAGGCCAAGGAATATGTCGAGGTGTTTTCTTCACTAATTGAGGCCGAGTGCCGGAAGGAAAGAGAGATAAAAGAGTCCATGAGGCAGGAGAATGTGTTTGTCCGATGGGAAAGAATGAGGTACTGCTACTTCTACTTCCAAAATGGGGACAGTGAGCTGAAGATCAATGTTGGAGACGAGATTAGGCTGACGCACAAGAGCGGGTTTGTCCTGCATGGATTTGTCAGTGGAGAGACATTCAGCGAGGAGCTGAAGGTGGAGGTCGAGACGCCTGGAGACTATCCAAGAAGTGGGTATACTGTTGAATATCTTTGGAGAGGAGTATGCTACGAAAGAATGGAGTGGGCTCTGCGAAAACTATACAGCACATATAGGAAAGAGATTAGCAAGAGCAAGAGAAGCAGATGCAGCAATGACGAGGAAGCAGACGCTAGCAAATGCTTGGGCAAAAGAAATCCTATGGGATGCACTGAGGACAGGGGCGAGATAGACGGGAAAAGAGCGGCAAAGAAAAGCGCAAATGAAGGGCCATCGATATTTGAATACATCCTCAAAGGACACAAGGAAAGCATTGGTAATGTCGAACACATTTTTATGTCTCCTAATCTTCCAAGGCTCAATGCCTCCCAGGAAACTGCAGTTAGGGCAGCCCTTGGGAGAAAAGTGACGCTGATACAGGGGCCTCCTGGGACAGGAAAAACCTTGGTATCGTCTGCTATTGTTTACAATTTCGTGAAGCACTATGGAGGAAAGGTTTTGGTTGTTGCGCCAAGCAACACTGCAGTGGACCAGCTCACATTGAAGATCCATAAGACAGGCCTGAAGGTTCTACGAGTGATGAGCAGAAGAAGAGAGTGTGGGCAGTCTGACGTAAGCTTTCTGTCTCTTCACGAGAACTTGAAGGAGCTGCAGGAGGGAAGGAAGAAGAAGGATGAAGCATGCAGGGACAATGGAAGATACAGCAGCATCTACAACGACGAGGCCAGTGAATCGTTGAGGAAGCAGCTTCTAAACCAGGCAGAGGTTATTACATGCACATGCGTAACATCAGGGCAGAAGATGTTTAACAAGTTCAGATTCCACTATGTATTGATTGACGAGGCCGTCCAGTCCACAGAGCCTTTGAGTCTCATCCCCTTGGTGTACGGATGCAAAAAGCTTGTTCTTGTTGGTGATCACAAGCAGCTGGGCCCCACGATTCTGTGCAAAAAGGTTGCGCAGGCTGGATTCAAGCAAAGCCTGTTTGAAAGACTGATTTCGATCGGAGTGGTTCCATATGTGCTGTCAGTCCAATACAGGATGGACACAGATCTCTGCGAATGGCCTTCAGAGATGTTCTACAATGGAGAGCTTCTCACGGGAGGAAAAGGCTTCTGCAGATTTGACCTCGGAATACCGACGAATTTTTTCTATGTATGCTATGGAAGAGAGGAGGTGAGTGCAAGCGGAACCTCGTTCATTAACCAGGCCGAAGCTCTGTATTGTGAAAGCATAATAAGACACTTGTTCAAGTGTGGCGTCACAGAAAGCCAGATAGGCGTGATAACGCCCTACGAAGGACAAAGGTCTTACATTCTAAATAGAATATTTGGTGCCGAGCCTGGAAACCTCGAAATAAGTAATGTAGACGGATTTCAGGGAAGAGAGAAAGACTTCATAATAGTCAGCCTCGTCCGAAGCAACCTGTACCAGGGGATAGGGTTCGTTGGAGACAAAAGAAGAATGAACGTTACATTAACAAGGGCGAAGCACGGGCTAGTAATAATAGGAAACCCAACGACCCTAATGAAGCACGACATATGGAGTAATCTCCTGTCGTTCTATGACAGAAAAGGCCTTGTAATGGAAGGCCCCTTACATAACCTGAGAAGGGTAATCATAAAGCCCCCTAAACTTTTCGACTTCAAAGAGATGAGCAGAGCTCTTATGAACCAAATATGACAGCCAACTTGTCACTAATCAAGATAAAGCAGATTTTGAGAGATAAAGTCCTTGAATTATTTTTATGTCTTTCTTTATACTCTGGGGATGAATTTTACAGGGACTGCCCCGAAGATGGCTTTGTACTTTCGATGCCAAGCTCCTCTCTTATGTCCAGTGCAGTCCTTCTAACTATAAACACCGGATCCCTAGTAAAGATGTCAAGATTGAAAATCCCCTCGAAAAAGTGGGGGTGCTCTCTATATGAATGGAGCAATGCCCTTCGATACCTCCAATCGTTATCATAGTCTCCACACAGGATGCTAACAATCTTCAGCCTGAAGTCATCTGGAAAATGCAGCAAGACTTTGATCTGCGAAAGAAAAGCCTTTCTGTAGCGCTTGCACACCTCAAAAACAATCTTTTCCAGCTCTTGCTTTATACAGAAGTTAGGTGCATCAAGGCGGCTCGAGTTCCTGAATATCTTTTCGTCATCCATCAGCGTGTTAGATGCCTTCCTCCTGTCGTCTTCGTTTGTATCGCCAAATAGCCCCAGGATGATACTGACTATCTCCTCTAGGTCGCAAGCAATGCGCCCATAAACCACATTGGAAACCCTGTCTATCCTGCTTTCACACATGCCTTCAAGGATAAGAAACATCTTCTTGTGAGGAAAGGCTCTGAGAAACTTTACATACAGCCTGCTTATATCCGAGTAGTCGTTGATGGACGAAATTGAGATAGACCCAAAGGTGTCCATACACCACTCGACGTAAAGATTGAATGTCGTGCTCGTAACAGCCAAGTTCTCAGACTTCAGTATCTCCCTCTTCGCATCCTTCATCTCCCCTATCAGAGCTTCAGAGGTTTCGCGGTCTATGGTCTTCAGCTTAAATACATGGAAGGCACAAACAGTACCGTACTCGGTGTTCACATACTTCCTAAACAGGTCCAGGAGCTCTTTGTCAAACGAAAGGCTGAGATATAGAGCGACATTTTCAAGAAAGAACCTCGGTGAGATGGATTCAATGTCCAACAGGTGCTTTTTGGCCTCGCTTAGGCAATAGGCCTCATCACTTGGCTTATAAGAAGCGCACAGGCAGGTTTCATTTGGCCTCCCATCTGTTCCGCACTCACACGATGTGTTGCGAGAACCGCCGTCAGAAGTCAGGTGGGGCTTGCCCTCCAGGACACCTCCATCTGCACTGCGATCCTCACTCCCATTTAGACTTTTGCCACCTTCAAGTGAATGCGACTCAACACCAGATTCAAAAAATGGCTTCCCTTGGCTAAAACTCAGGTCCTCTGGAAACTTCTCGTTACTCTCCTTTCTGATGCTGTCGACATCTTCTATCGAGTAAAAGTCCGTTTTTTTCTCCGGATCCTTCTCCATTTCTCCCCCACTGGGCGATATCTTCATGTTCTTGATGCATTCCTCCATGTCCAGACTGGCCTTCTTATCAGCATTTCTACATCTTTCGCACTTATATTTGGCACTTCTTTCCCTCATCAGCTTGACCTTCAGAAGATACAGCTCAACAAGAAAGTCCTTTTTCTTGCCAAATATTTCAAACAGCTCGTCAAACTCTGCCGTGCTCGTTCTGGTAAACAGAAAGGCCACAATATCAACCACCTGCTTTGTGCATACCTTGGCAAACGGAAGGACAAGCCTGTAAAGATAGTCCACATACCGCATGCAGGTGTCAGATTCCCCGCTGGTTATGGAAAGCCCACACTTGCTGGCAACAAAGCTTATTTCCTCATCGTCCTCCTCCTCCCCAAAGTGCTTGTGCAGAATACCCCCGATCTCCTCCAGCACTATTAGGCTTGTGTTGAAATCCAGTGGCCTGTGCTCAGCCATCATCTTGACCATCCTCGAAAAATCCGTGGCAGAGTGGCTGTACGCCTGCCGGATGTTCTTGTAGGCCCACACAACATGCTCAGGATTGCCCATGTCCAGTCTGTCTATTCTCGAAGAAAAATCTCGGAAATTCGTGTCCACAGCCTCCTTGATTCTACTCCCCTCCATCTCAGTGGGGTTAAAAAACAGCACATATTTCCAATCCTGCAGTGGCACCAGATTCAAAACCACATCTTCTGCACCTTCCGTTGGCGGACTCGTCGCACGGCTGCGATTAATCCCATTAATCTACTATATGATAAATGCTATTGATTTTTGTCCATCAAGAAATATTCTTATTCATCACAGATTTAATATGCCTAGCCTAAACACTGCCTAAACAGGCCTGTCAGCATCCAGATTAATTGCAAATATTTCCAAAATAAGGAAAAGAACACATCCATGGAACACATTCCTCGGGGCAAAAACATATAAATAAGCAAGCGCCGAGAGGAAAATTAAAGATGTTGAAGCTCTCGTTGCTCCTAGGTCTAGCAAATTTCACTGCAATCCTTGCAGGTGGAGAGAGAAGGAGAAGCGGACTGCTGCAATGTAGTGCTAATGGCTCCAGGTATTTCCGAGAACAAAACCTTCTTGGAATTAAGTACAAAGATGATGTAAAGAGGCTTTGTGGAGAAAGGCCCGAAGGACCTCATCCGTCTGAATCTTCCTCATGCTCTTCTTCATGCTCTGAGGAGTGCGGCCGAAGGAGATTCCCTGGAATCAGAGATGACTGCGAGTACAGCTCTTGGGACGCATGCTGCAGCTCGTCATGGGATGAATGCACCGACTCTACCCCATGCACCACACCTACACCTCTGAGATGCGATGCCGAGCTCAGAGTCCCTATAATCAATATGGGTGAAAGGATATACGAGTTCCTCAAGAACTACGAGGACCAGTACGAGAGTGCCGTTACTCTTGCACTGAACAACATCCTCTCCCAGGTCTCGGGATTCAACCCCATCTTTGCAGGTGCAGACTATGCAGCCCTTGTCGAGCAGCTGGAAACACTTGGCGTAAATGTCCCAGCCAACACCGCTGCCGAGCTTGCATCAATAGACTCTTCTGAGTCTGCTGCCCTCTCCAGGATCATCCAGGGTAATGCACAGAAGATAATCAGTGACCTGTTTGCTAGAGTTGGGTCAATGTGCTACTCAGATATCACGAGCCTCATCAACAGCGGGCTCTTCGCCAGCCAGATTTCAAGCGCATTCAGCAACACCCAGCCAGTGATCACGATTGCATCAAACGATCTGTATGCCAAGCAGATGGCTGTGTTCCAGAGAATCCCGGGGACTCTGCCGGCAGCTGCAGTCACTGCCATCACCAATGCTCTCCAGACAAACAGGAACAACTTTGCCACGTTCTTCACAACCCAGGCAACCACTCTGCAGACAAATGTCCAGAACATCCTCACGGCCCTGACAACTGCCCTGACAACTCTGACGAACAGCACATCAACAGAGTTCACCACATTTGCAAACTCTGAGATTGCTGCGCTTGCGGCCAGGATTTTCCCAGCCACGACTGCGTCTGGCGACAACAACAGTGGGTCAACGGGAGGAGATGACACCGGAGATGAAGGAGATGGCGGAGAGGAAGAAGAATCTCCAGAAGAGGAGGAAGAGTCAAGGAAACAAAGGAGCATACAAAAACCAAAAAAAGGGCTCCGAAATAAGCGACAAACCCTGCCTGTCTATCCTGACCGTGAATCGCCAAAAGCTATTCTAACCGCTCTATTGAATACAATAAAGGAAGAGGGTGAGAAGCTCGGAAAGGCTGCAATGGAAGAGGTGATGACTGCGATAAAGGAACAAGGAACAACACAGGGAGCCGAGGCAGTACAAGAAATGATGGATGCAGTAAAGAACGAAGCAGATACAAAGAAGACAGAAACTGTGGAGGATATACTGAATAAAGTAAAAGACGAAGTAGATACAAAGAAAACTGAGACAGTGACTGAAATCATGGACAAGGTGAAGACAGAGGCAGATGGAAAGAAAGCTGAGACAGTGACTGAAATCATGAACGAGGTGAAGACAGAAGGGGAAACAGAGGTAGACAAGATAGTAAAAGAATTCATTGAAGAAGCAAAGACAGCATATGAAGAAAAGGAATAATAATTCAGTTTCCTAATATGTGAGTCTGAGTGTCCACAAGACACTTAAGGTGTCAGCAGGGAATAAGGACTCAATAACCTTGTGGCCATAAGCATCCTCATATTACTATCAGGACTAGAGAGACTTTTTCCCACTAGGTTGTAAATAAACTGATTTCAAAAATGCTGTATTTACATGGCGGTGCATTGCGCGACCCATGGAGTTTTCGGACTTGAATATTGACGAAAGGATTGAGAGGGGACTCAGAGAAAACGGGTTTGTTGCAATGAAGGAAATCCAGCAGAGGGTTATTCCTGCGGCGCTTGAGGGGAGCAACATAATTGGGTCGTCCCAGACGGGAAGCGGCAAGACTCTTGCTTTTGTTGTTCCTGTTTTGCAGAAGCTGACCGACCTCCAGTGGCGGGGGGAGGACGGCCTTGGATGTGTGATAATCACGCCAACGCGCGAGCTTGCATTGCAGATATTTGGTGTTCTTAGTCGGGTTGGAAGATACACGGCGCTGAACACCGGGCTGATTATGGGCGGTGTTGAGGCGGAGGATGAGTCTCTGAAGGTAAGCAACATGAGTATTCTTGTGTGCACGCCTGGAAGGCTCCTCCAGCACCTTCAGGAGAACCCTTGCATAAAGGCGGACAACGTCCAGATGCTGGTTCTTGACGAAGCAGACAAAATGATTGAGATGGGGTTTAAGGAGATTCTGGAGGACATACTTGAGTACATTCCCTCCAAGAAGCAGACCCTGTTGTTTTCAGCAACGCCAAAGGCCTCGACAGCTAGAATACTGAGGATGGAGGATCCGAAGATCATATCCATATACAAGGAGGAGGGGTTTCCGTCGAGGCTGAGGCAGTACTTCTATATGATGAGGATAGAAGACAAGGCCAACTATTTGCACACGTTTATCAGAGGCAATCCGGAAATGAAAGGGATTGTGTTCTTCAGCACCTGCAAGGAGGTCAAGTTCCATTATCTCTTGTTTGAGAAACTCAAGCTTCGTAACCGGGTCTTCTGTCTCAGCGGGGGGATTTCTCAGAAGCAGAGGGTGGATACGTTCAAGCGGTTTGTGAAGGAGAAGAACGGGCTTCTGTTTTGCACAGACCTGGGGTCCAGGGGGCTTGACTTTCCGAAGGTTGATGTGGTTATACAGTACGATTGCCCGTGTAACATTGAAACATATGTCCATCGTGTGGGAAGAACAGCCAGGAACAACGAGGGCGGAGAGTCGTATGTATATCTTGTTTATGGAGAGGAGAAGCTTCTTGGAGACATTCAAAAGAAAGGATGGATTAAGAGCCAGGAGACCAGGGACAAAAAGCCGGAAGATGAAAGCATTTCTGAGGAGATCCAAGAGGGCCCGAGGGTCCAGATCAGAAGCATCGATAAGATGGTAAAGGGACTTGTGAAGTCAAGCAAGGAGCTCAACGAGTACTGCAGAAAGTATCTTGTGACATATGAAAAGTTCCTTAACTTCAGTAGCAAGAGATATTCTGAGGGCACATTGAGAAAGATTCCGGCATTATATGAATACTTTGGAGTCTCGAGAGATTAGAGATTTATTTATTAAACAAATCCTGGAAAACCTCTTAGTGTTGCTAATACTCACTCAGCCGCAGTAGCTGGTTGTACTTGCTGACTCTTTCTCCACGGCAGGGCGCACCCGACTTCATGTATTCAGCTCCAACTCCTACGGACAGGTCGCTTATGAAATTGTCTTCTGTCTCCCCGCTCCTGTGGGAAACCATAATCTTCATTCCGTACTTTCGGGCAATCTTTATTGCTTCTATCGTTTCGCTAACTGTGCCTATCTGGTTAGGCTTTACCAGAAGCGTGTTGCACATTCTCCTTGCACCTGCATCTTCAACAAGATGTGGATTGGTAGCAGTTAAATCGTCGCCAACAATATTGACTTTGTCTCCAACCTCTGCATTTATCCAGCACCATCCGTCGCAGTCTCTTTCGGAAAATGGGTCTTCAATGCTGTATACCTGGGGATATTTCCTAAGCATTTCTATGTACTTTTCTCCGAGGTTTCTTGTAGTGTAAACTCCACCGTCAAGCTCATATCTTCCATCGTCTCTTGCAAATTCGTTGGCTGCAAAGTCGATGGCAATCTTCATGTCTGTTCTGTGGCATCTTTTGGATGCCTCCAATACCAGGTCCAGCCCGTCTTCCAGTTTCTTTATGGGAGGTGCAAATCCCCCTTCATCTCCCACAGACGTGTACAGCGAGCCATACTTCTCAGATATTGTCTTCCTAAGGGCTTCATACAGCACACAGCCGGATTCGATGTTTTTCTCCAGGCTGTCGTGCTGATATACAACCATGATTTCTTGTACAGACATCCCGTTTCCAGAGTGGACACCTCCATTTAGAACATTGAAGTGGGGAATGGGGATGTTTCTTTTGAAGTTTCCCATGCCCGAAACAAGCGTGTCCACCCGTCTGTTTGAGCATCCGGCACCCATCTTGCAGAAAGCTGTAGAAAGCGCGATTATCCCATTCCCTCCTATCTTTGACTTGTTGCTTGTTCCATCCAGCTGCAGTAGGCAATTGTCTATGCTCGATTGGTCATCTACACTGCACTCTAATTCGAGAAGGTCTCCTGATATGCTGTTTATGTTGTTTATGACAGTCCTGACGCCTCTTCCATTGTAAAGACTCCCTCCATCGGTGATCACCACAGCCTCCTTTGAGCCTCTAGATGCGCCTGATGGGCAAGAGGACCTGTATACGCCGTTGGATGTGACCAGGTCGACCTCGACTGTCGGATAACCTCTGCTTGTAAGCACCATTCTTGGCTTGATGCCGAGCAAGACATCTTTGACCTTCATCCTCGGTTTTGTTTGGCATCTGGTAAGTATAAATACGGCCATTCACTCCCTTTGACAGACAATGAAGAAAGACTTTGCAAAGCATTTGATGTACCTATATAGCACGGCACTCAAAACGATTGAGATTCCATCCGTGCATAAGAGAAAGATGAGGAAGATGAAAACAATATCAAACAAATATCAAGTAAGGCTGTCCAGAGAAATAAAAAGAACAGCCTGCCCTGGCTGCAGCACCATTCTGATTCCTGGACTCAACTGTACATCAAGGGTTGCCAGAAAGGAAAGAGGGCTATGCCTCGAGACCCTGTGCAACTGCGGGCACGAAAAGGTTTTTGTTGCCCAGGGAAGATAACGAGCCCGGGTGTGTTTTGTAATGCATCAGTTATGAAACATAGGCGTGTTTCACAACTTGGATATAAAGTGTTGCATCTATATTGGCATGGCAGTCATGGATCTACTTATAGAAAAGATAAACGACCTCCAGGACATATGCATAGAGAATGGTATATCGAATAAAATCGAGCTTCCGCAGATAGTAGTTGTTGGCAGCCAGAGCTCTGGGAAAAGCAGTGTGCTTGAAAACATAATAGGTAGGGATATACTGCCAAGAGGCACGGGGATTGTCACCCGGAGACCCCTAATCCTACAGCTTATCCACAGCAAGACTGAAGACTATGCGGTTTTCAACCATCTTCAGGAGAAGAGATACACCGACTTTGAGGAGGTGAAGAAAGAGATTGTAAGGGAGACAAACCGGGTCTTAAAGTCGAAGAACGACGTCTCGCCCCAGCCCATTATACTCAAGTATTACTCTTCCAAGGTCCTGACGCTCACACTGGTTGATCTCCCTGGGCTGGTAAGAGTCCCAACCAACGACCAGCCCAAGGACATATGCACGAAAATAACGGAGATGTGCAGGAAGTATGTGTCGAATAAGAACGCCCTGATTCTTGCGGTTTCCTCTGCTAACACAGACATATCAAACTCTGATGCTCTGCAGCTTGCCAGAGAGGTTGACCATAACTACGAAAGAACGATTGGCGTTCTTACCAAGGTGGATCTTATGGACTCTGGGACAGATGTTGTGGACATTCTAGCAGGAAGGATCATATGCCTAAGGCTGGGCTTTGTTCCTGTTGTGAACAGAAGCCAGCAGGACATCGAGAAGAACAAAGGCATACAGCAGGCACTGAAAGACGAGGAGCTGTTTTTCTCGACCCACGAGTCCTACAAAAGAAACAGGGCGTATTGTGGGACAGCATACCTGATATCAAAGCTCCACAACATTCTTCATGAGCACATAAGGCAGTGCTTACCTGAGCTCCAAGAAAGGATCAACAGCGGAATGATCGATGCACAGAATAATCTCAGGGACCTTGGAAATGTATGCCTGAGCCCAAAGGAAAATGTAATGAGAATCATCAACGGCGTTTCGAAGAGGTTCAGTGATATTCTGTCGGGGAACATTGAGTCGAAGGGAAACGAGCTGATGGGAGGAGCAAGATTAAACTATGCATTCAACCACCACTTCTCGAAGTTTATAAACAGGCTTGGGGCCCTGGACAGCATTCACGACGAGCAAATAAGAGCGCTGCTGTACAACTCCAGTGGGTCATCATCTGTTCTTCTGTTTGGCCATGCAGCATTTGAAAAGCTAGCAAGGATCTCTGTTGAGTCTTTCAAGCCTCACAGCCTGAAGCTTGTAAGCATAGTGTTTTCTGAGCTGGTCAGAATGATCAAGCACATTGTGGATGGATCTACCATAAACAGGTATCCTGTGCTTGGAGAGAAGGTCATAAGCAGTGCGATTAGAATGCTTAAAGAACGGTGTGATGCAACGCATAGGCTAGTTGAATCGTTTATTGACTGGAATACAGGGTACATCAGCACCAAGCATCCTGACTTCATAAAGTGGAGCGAAATGCTGTCGAAGGAGCTAGAGGACTCCACGGCGGAAAGGAAAGCAGAAAGAATAGACTTCTACAAGGGGATGGAGACCAAAGCCACTCTTGACTCCATCCCCAATACATTGAGGATTCGCGACGGGCTTTCAGAACAGGAGGCCATAGAAATAAGCATGATTAAGTCTATGGTTGAATCCTATTTTGAAATAACTAAGAAAATAGTTGTTGACCAGGTCCCAAAGGCAATAATGTGTGAACTTGTCAAGAAAGCCGAGAATTCTCTTCAGGAAACACTGTTTCTGGAGATATATAACAGGGATGATATAGACACCATAGCCTCTGAGTCTGAGGAGGTAAGGATGGAAAGAGGCAGGATAGAGTCCATGCTGAAAGCCCTGAAGCAGGCTTATGACATAATATGTTCTTTATGAATAAGATTAAATATCCCAAGATACTAACTTGTTTACTCGAACTGAAGCACAAACATGTCTTTCTTGTAGTAATCTGGGTCTATGCGTATGTTGTGCATAACGTCATGCAGCGGGATCGATCTTATGGATGAGGCAGTTCCCTCGTGTGCAATCTTTATGTTTATGACATGAAGATGCAGCCTGAGGTATGTCGGTCTATAGTGAAAGAACATAAAAGTGTAGCTTGGATCCAAAGAGAACATAGATGTTAAGATGCTGGATGCTTCTTCCTGTGCCTTGATTAGAAGGTCGTAGCTGCCTATGTCTCTGACCGTCCTGAGATTGGAATCTTTGAATATCACTAGAAGATGAAGAGAGTCTATGTCATGGCAGTTCCATTTATAGTCGGGAATAATCATTATTTCTTCGTCTTCGTATAAGATTTTTTCGTTTGTGTCTCTTTTGTCTTGCATGATGATGTTATCCATCCAGTTAGCACTTATGTGCCTATGGTTATTCACAAAGTCCAGGTATTCCTCATAGGTTTCTCGGACATAAACAAGCTTTGAAGAGTACTTCTTGATATGCTCCTCGGTTGCCGGATATACAACCCTGAAATGGATATGAGTGGGACTCAAGACTCTGTACGAGTGATATACATCGTTTGATTGGGTGTTCTCCATCGGAAGGGACAGGAGATGGGCCAAGGCATCCCCTGGGAATGATTGCTTTGGGAATACAAGTATTGCCTTCTGATTTTGAATTCTGCCTATGTACAGATTTCCTTCTGAGTTGAAGAGACTCTGATCTAGGATGAACTCCTTAAGTATATTCTCCATTCAGGGCCTAAATTTTTACATGTGATGTGAGGTCCCTGGCAGGAAAGATGGATATCAATAAAGAGGCAAATGAGCGAGCAGGGGAGTTGAGGAAGAAGATAGAGGAAGTCACTGGCATTAGGATTGAGGGGGTGGGGCGTGAAGAAGATTATTCTGGTGTCATCAATAGATGCTGCGAGAATCTTATTGGATACAAAAAGGTACCTTTGGGTGTTTCGAACAGAGGAGTTCTGATAAATAACAAGGAGTTCTTTATCCCGATAGCTACAACCGAGGGCGCGCTAGTTGCGTCAATGAGCCGGGGCATCAAGCTTATAAATGCCTGCGGGGGTGTTGAGGGATATGCAGAGAATGTCGGGATTACAAGAGGATTCATCATGAGATTTAGGACTTTTAAAGAAGCAATGGAGTTCTACCAGTGGATAAAAATGGATGAGTCTGTTGCAAATCTCAAAAGAGTAGGCAACGAAGGAAGTAAACACCTAAGGATTAGCAAGATAGAGTCCAAGCATGTTGTTGGAGAAGATGTGTATGTAAAGGTGTATGGATATTCCGGAGATGCCATGGGAATGAATATGATAACAAAGGCATGTGTTCAAATATCCAATGAGATAATGCGAATGTTTCCGAACACCTCTCTGGTGTCCATAAGCTCGAATACATGCACTGACAAAAAATGGTCTGGAGAAAATTACTGCAATGGAAGGGGGAGGAGGATATTCATGAATATTAAGATAGACGATAGGAACTGTAGGGAGATACTTGGCGTCGGGATAGATGAGATTCTTGATGTGTATCATGCGAAGGTTGTTGTTGGGGGGTCTCTCGTCCTGGGGGGATTTAATTGCCAGGCAGCTAACTACGTAGCAGGAATGTTTTTAGCCTTAGGGCAAGATCTTGGACAAGTTGTTGAAAGCAGCAACTGTATACTGAGCATGAAGAAGTCTGCGGCGGATATTCTGAGTGTATCCCTGTTTATGCCCTCTGTCACAGTGGGGATTATTGGGGGTGGCACGCATCTGGAACCGTCAAAGAGCTTTCTAAGGCAGTTTAGTAAGGGAAGTGATGAGTATATAATAACGAACAAAGATGAAGACAAGTCATCTGGACCTGGATACCTGGGGCTAGCCGTTGGGGCAGCAGTGCTTGGAGGGGAGTTGTCTCTTCTAGGTTCTCTGGCGAATAACACCCTAATGGAAAGCCACGAAAGATTGAACAGAGGAGGCTGTCCAAGCAGCGGGACAGACAAACGGCATTGAAGTCCCAATGGCCAATAGTTTATTTTGATCTCCTTTTGATCTATCAATGATTTTTCTTGTATCAAAAGAATAAAAATAAAGACCCATCATATTCGGATGTCAATTAGGCTGACGATAAGATATAGAACAGATTCTATAGAAGCAAGTGTCATGATGACGGATACTCTAGAATCTCTAAAGTTAAGGATTCAGGAAATCACAGGCGTGCCTGTCGACTCTCAGGTGCTTTTGTTCAATGATAGGGTCCTTAGTGATAATAACAAGGAACTGAAAGAACTAGGAATAGAAAGCGACTGCACTCTACATTTGAAGAAGAAGATGGAGGTGAAGAGAGAGGGGAAGAAGCCGGACTTTACGGCCTCGATGATGAAGAACCCTCTAGTTAAGAATTTTCTAAAAAATCCTGATGCCATGAAGAGTATTGTTGAGATGTTTCCCGGACTCAAGGAGGAGATGAATAACAACCCCGACCTCAGGATGATGATGAACAGCTCAAATTTGCAGGATGAGCTGGAGATGTTTTCCATGAATCCCGAATACATGAACACCCAGCTTAAGAACCTAGACATAACGATGTCCAAGCTGGAAAACATCCCCGGAGGACTTAATATGATAAGCAGTATGATCAAAGATGTTCAGGATCCCCTGTCCTCGGCACTGAAGGAAGGAATGGGGAGGGGATACAAGGTGAGGGAAGGAAGGAAAATAGACAAACCCATTAACGAAGCGATTCCAGGCAATAGCAGCCGCAGAGAGAGCCAGCTACTCAAGTATAAAGATAAGTTAGCAGAGCTCAAGCAGATTGGATTCAACGATACTAGGCGGAACTTCATGGCACTCATGGCATGCAATGGGGACTTGGAGGGGTCCATAATGTATTTACAAGAGCTCGACAGGAAGTCGTCGCCTACACAGAGGGCAAAATAAAAAATAAAGCGCTTGGTCTCCTTCACCTCAAAGTACCTTTGCTTCCAGTAAATAGAGATAGTCTTCGGAATTGTTTTTAATAGCAAGGCGTACTATATTTCGCTTCCGATATACTTAGAATTTACGAGATCAATGAATCTACATACGCTGAAAGAGCATATTCCTGCTATATCACAAATGTTGTTTCCATTTTTTCTCAGCTTAAGAAGGTCATCAAACCTAAATGAGACTGGATGAGAAACCAGAATGTTTTGGACATAAACCTCTACGCTAAAAAGGAGAGGGGCCTCAGAAAGGAATAGGAAGAATATTTCAGAGATGTCAGGAGAATCGTACACCTGGACCAGCACGCCCATACTCATAAGCTTCTCTGCACTGTACTTGTGCGTCCCGTATTTAGAATCCCTGGCAATATCATCAATACCACTGAACCCAAACAGGGACCTCTTCTTAATCGCCAGCTTTGCAACGAAGGAATTAAGATAGCTTTGGTACAACTCTATCTTTCCAGATAGGTAATCATCTCTGTAGCATAGATTGTCGTAGCTGATCTCATTTATCCTGAGCTCCTTGCTTCTTTCCTCTGACATGAATCTCAAGATGACTATGTCTTGGGCTAACATAAACAGAAGTTCCGAGTAAAGGTTATGCCTGCTAGTGACGTTTTTGTCCTCCAAGAAGTTCAGGTCGTCAATGATGGACTCCTTCAGTTGGTCGATGGACTCATACTGCGATGGAGGAGAAGCTATCGATGACTCGTCCTCCTCGTTCTTGCTGCAAAAGCTGTGCCTCTTCATTTCGAGATAGGAGGACCTTTCTTCTTCGTCAGATTCCCTTAAGAGCATCTCCACCAGATTCCTTCCCTTGCACACCGATATAGCATATATAAGCTTCTTCTTCAGCCCCCTTACAAAGTTGTCCAACGCTATCTTTTCCGGGTCCTGAGAGCATATCCATTCAGGGCCGAAGAAAGTGAACGAGAGAGTCTTGTTATGGTCATCCGGGAACAGAGGCAAAGACTCAAGAATCTCGCACATCTCCGGGCCTAGCAGCCTCGCATTGCTTAGAAGAAGCGTGATCAATTGGTTGGCAGTGCTACTGGGAAGGTGCACTGTAGCTCGCTTGAGCTTCCCCAGCTCGTTCATTGACTCAAACTGGAAATAGTGGTCAAGACTAGAGACATCCGTGAGCCTGGAAAGGATTGCCTGGTACCTTTCGCGGCATCTTCTAAAGAAGGAATAGAGAGGCGAATAGAATTTGAGCTCAAAGCTCTTTCTCTCCCCATTGGAGAAGGATGGTCCGCCTATTCCGTCATTCTTCTCTTCCTCATCATTATCAGACTCATCAAAGCTTGTTGCCCGGTCTGCTATGTGCTCCAAAACCTTTGATATTATAAAGCATTTGTTTCTGAGGGACTTGCTGACCTCAAACGATTCAATAAATGCATCAGGAGCCAAGATGAAGGGCATCACAAATTCGGTGTAAAACATCCCTGCTCCATAAAGCTTGAGGAAGTACCTGAGTATGTATGGAATGGACTCGACACTCGACTCTAAAAGATCCAAGGCAGACGAAATCACCCCACGCATGACCATAAGCCTTGTTTGAACCGCCTCTCTAACTCTTTCATTTTCCAGTGCCTTATCTGCAGATGCACTTTGGTTGAACAGCATCTTGTAGATAAGGACAGGATTGGCATCTACTTCAATGTTCTCTAGGTTCTTCACAACATGAAGAATCTTGTCTCTTAGGCTGAAGCTCCCCTGGGACACTCTGAAATAGTTAACCATAAGCTTATGGCAAACAGACCCTGATGCCAGGGTGTGATGGATGGGTGACTCAATCTCTTTAAACAGCTCAAGGGAGAAGAAGGTGCTTGAATGAATTCCTAGAGACATGTCAATAGGAACGAGCTTCCTCACATCTAGTCCGTTGTCAAGAAGCTCCCTTCTGAATATCTCGAGCACAAGATTTATGAACATATACTCCTCCTTCTTGGAACAAACATTCGAGAAAATGGGAATAACAATAGATACAATGAGACTGTCCGGGTCATTGACACTCCTAAGCAGCTCAGAAAGATACTTGGGATTGTTTTGCAGGAACAGCAGCACCCTTTCGAAGTCCCGAGTATCTTCGTCTTCTGGAATCGGGTTCTTGATTGTTATGTTCCCAATTTCCATTCTGTTTTGAACTATCAGTCTAATCCTCGTCTCGATGTCCTTTATCTGCGCCTCCTTCGCATAAATGCTATCAAACTTCCTTGATATTTTGTGATGAAGGTTCTCAATAAGCTTTTCCTTAACCATTTCAGATGAGTTGCTGAAGAAAATAAACACAAACCTCCTGATAGAAAACAAGGATACATCCTTCCTGTAGTATATGTCGTCAAAACACTTCTTGTACAGAAACGTCCTCAAAGTCAACTTGAGGATGTCAAAGGATTCATCACAAACACTCACATCCTCAGACAAGAAGCTTCCCTCCTTATCAAGCGGCTCGGCCGTGCTTTCTTGGTCCAAGACCTCCTTCTTCGCTTCATTCTCTTCGGAGTCTACCGCCTCCATGGCCATCTTTTCCTTCAGCACATCGCCAATGTTATCAAACTTAGGCATGTGTAACTTCTCAACCTGTACATCGGCTCTTGCCATGTCGTCATGCGAAAAAACCTTTCCTTTAGCACTTTTGATGTTCCCAGAAATTCCCTTCGAACTCAAAAGATGTGCCAGTGCGTGAACACAGTATATGACTTTTACAAAGTTCTTCTTCTCATACAAATCAATCACCTCGAAATGGAAATATTCAGGCAAACCTATTTTCATTACTCCATCTAAGAAATAGTTGATGTTATCCGTATGCCTATATTGCAAAGTGGAATCAACAAAGACATTCTTAACAGAGCTGGGTGCAAATATCCTGCATATGTCAGTGAGAATCACACCCTTCCTCATTTCTTCTTCAAATTCCTCAAATGATTCAGGTACACTACTAAACTCCCCCAGCCAGGACTTTGCCTCTTCCAGCCTGCACAGGTATTCATAGGCCCGGGTGTTCCTCCTCTCCTTGTCCATGTCTTCGGATGACACATGGACATCAGTACCTAGCCTCTGATGAACATTGATACTGTTTCTTTTGAGCTCTTCCTTCCTGCTTTCCATGGGTGAAAAAAAACACCAGAATTTATTAAGAAATTCCTGAAAGTATTAAATCTTAGAAGTTAAAACATTGCCCCTTTTAGATGCGAGAGTTGCTCCAAAACTTTATCCATGCCTTCTTCAGAAACCAAAGCAGATCTCCTTCCCCACTGTTTCTAGAGAGTGCTTCAAGGTATCTAAGGCCATCCAGGTTTGCCGGCATAGGAGATGACGAGATAGAGAATGCAATCAAGGCCAAATCATATAAGGCATATTTGGCATATAGAAGAATGAAGAAAAACAGCATTACAAAAATGCTTTGCTATGTTCTGGCAGAGGTAGCCGACTCTACTCCCTCTATAATGGACGAGCTTAACAGAAATGTGAAAAGAGGCGCCCTGGGAATCGAGGTTTCCTATTTCACAGAATCAAGTCTTGCCTTTATAAAAGAAAATGCAGGCACGCATATATACTCAATCGTGTTCCAGATATATCAAAATGCATGCATATACAAGAAGCTTAAATCAGAAACATTCTTTTCTTCAAAGGCGCATTCGCACTTCTACGAAATCGTGAGAGAAGAGCTTCAAAGATACGAAAAGTCTGTCATCGAGCAAGATGAGGAACTTCTTTCGTTTTACACCGGTATGTATTCCATGTATATACGAATTCAGATAGTTCATCAGTTAAATGAGTGCTTTAGAGATAATCCCAAGAAGCCCTTTGAGTTTCTTAGATTCAACTTTATTTCCAACCATCCATTCTACAGAAGGGTTTTGGAATCAAGCTGCTTGCACATCAACACCTGTCTCAGAGAGTTCTTGTTCACAGGATGCTTTAGAGACGAAACATGCGAGTTTTTTATATCCAGAAAGGCATCCATAGACCCCTGGGAAGAATTCAGTATCGACTTTGGACTTGTTCCTTACTTTATCAATAACAGGGTCGCTCAGAAAATATTATACATAGGAAAGTGCTCGTCCCTCTTGGGAGGATACAGTGCTGAAAAAATGGTCGGATTGGATAATCTCCTTCAAGTTCAAGTATCCACCGAGGATCAAGGCAAGGTCGTTCAGAGCCATAGCCTCCTTGATGAAGAGGAAGAAAGCAGTGACAAGCATATCGACATCCTGAATCCAGATCTTGAGGAGAGTATAGACATAATGCTCTATAAGATCAATAAGAAGGTAGATCGTGTTTTTCTTAGAAACCCTAGCATATCTAGCCAGATAGGCGGAATCAAAAACACTTTTTTGTTTGGTAGATGCGACTTCATTGAAACGCTTTTTCTCTATCTAAAAGACAGCAAGGATCTCAGTAGAAAAAGCTTCAGCTATATTCTGGACCTAGCCATTAGAAACACCTATGGGGGTGTTGATGAATTTACCTCTAAGCTGGGGGTATACATCGTGGACGATGAAAACAAGTATGAAAATTTCGCACTGTTCTGTCAAGTAGACTATCCTGCAAGCATAATAGTCACAAAGGAAAGCATCCTTAAGCTTGTAACAATATTTCAGTTTCTTTGGAAGCTGAAGAGAGTTGAGCATCTTCTTCTAAGAGTTTCAAAGATGGAAATGCAAAAGAAGCTCAAGATAAAGGTTATTTCCTACAAAACCTTACTTTATAAAATAAGCTATTTTGTTTTTGAGGAGGTGATAGCAAGAAAATGGAAGTTCTTCTCTGCAGTTGATGAAATGCCTCTGGACGGGCTGAGACTAGGAATAGAAAGGGCTTTAGACGAGGTTATAGGTATATGCCAAATCGGAGGGTGTATCGAGGCTCTGCTTGATTCAATGAAGAACTCATTAATGGATGTAGGAACAGGATCATCTTTGTTTAAGGATTCCAGGATCCAAGGAAAACTATCGGAGCTAATAGAAACATCTAGAGATAATTTTATTGGGACGTCGTTATATGACCTCCACAGATATGCTTAGAGTTGCTGCATAGGTCTATGGGCTATGCTAAAGATACTCCTTTTCGTCTTCCTCCACTATTCCAGACCTCACTATTCTCACAGGAGCCACAGGCTTGGTGTGGCTGATGTCCACCCTTTGTATGGACTCTATCAGGGGAATGCATTCCTGACTAACGTTTCCAAACACAACATGCCTGCGGTCGAGGTGGGGCTGCGGGCCGAATGTGATGAAGAACTGGGACCCGTTGGTGTTTGGCCCGCGGTTGGCCATCGACAGCTTCCCGATGCTGCTGTGGGTCCTTATGAATTCCTCATCCTCAAACAGCTTTCCATCGTATATTGAAATGGAGCCTGTGCCGTCTCCGTTGACGATGTCGCCGCCCTGCATCATGAACCCCGGGATGATTCTGTGGAACTCGCTGTTTTCGTACTTGTAGAGCTCGCCATTGATCTGTGTTCCCCTTACAAGCTCATAGAAATTCCTGGCTGTTCTGGGTGCCTCGTCCCAATAGAGCTCGAAGGTGACTCTTCCGGACCTTTTCTCGCCATTGACGACGTATTCCAGGTCGAGGTATGGCGTTCCTGCCTCGAATGCACTTATTGCAGCAGCAAGTAATAATAATAAAGTGCTACGACCTTTCATAATGGGCATATTAAGAACCTTAAATTTTCAGCAAATTTTTGCCGGCACCCATGGAAATGGGATTGATTAACTATGAAAAGCTTATGGTTATGTCAGGGGCAGATCCTGACTCGACGAAGGTCAGGATTGTGCTCTGCAGCAACACCGAGGAGGGTGTCAGCATAGTAGCGGACGAGAAAAGCTCTGCACACGAGGAGTTCCTTAGCAGCCTGGGGGCGAAAGGGAACTTGGGGGAGAGCCATGTGCTTCCGGAGGGGAATGGCCGGATAACTGTGTTTGTAGGCATAGGGAAGGTAGACGAGAATATACTGATTGCCAAGAACAATGCAAGGAAGGCTGGTGCATCTGGGTACAAGGCTGTGTCGCAATTCAGGAATATAGAGGTGTCTCTAGGGTCTGAGTTTATGGCAAGAGAGGTTGTGTCTGGGATAATACTGGCGTCCTACAAGTACCAGTTCCTGAACAAGGAAGGGGAGGAGCCCAAGAAGATAGTAATAAACTCTGACCTTGAGATGGCCAGGAAGGCAACGATTGTAGGGAATGCACAGAACTTTGCCAGGTTCCTGGGAGACACGCCGGCGAATCTTATGAACCCAACGCTGTTTACGGAGTATGCCACGAAGTACCTTGACGGCAAGAGGAATGTGACTGTTGATGTGTTTGACAGGGAGTTCATGAAGAGTAAGTCGATGAACCTTCTTCTGAGTGTTTCGCAGGGGTCGACGCAGGAGCCGAAGCTTTTTGTTGCTAAGTACAGAGGAAAGGGCGGAGAGGGCGTGGACCTTGCGCTTGTTGGAAAGGGTGTTTGCTTTGACTCTGGCGGAATATCATTGAAGCCGTCTGGACGAATGTGCCGCATGAAGGGGGACATGCTTGGGGGAGCCTCTGTTCTGAGTGCCTTCGGGGTTATAGCTGACATGGGTGTAAAAATGAATGTAGATCTTGTTATTCCACTGGTAGAGAACCTTCCAAGCGGCACTGCAACGAAGCCTGGAGATGTCTATGTAGGGATGAACGGGAAAAGCGTGGAGATCGACAACACCGACGCGGAGGGAAGGCTCATTCTTGCCGATGCACTTGTGTATGCACAGGAGAGCAAGCCGACCTACATATTTGATGTTGCAACGCTGACGGGGGCCATGTCTGTTGCCCTTGGAGATGCATTCATAGGGTACTTCACTGCGGACGACAATCTTTCGGAAATAATCTACCGGAGCGGGATTGATTCCAACGATCCCACATGGAGAATGCCCCTGTCCCAGTTGTATTTGCCGGCAATGAAGTCGGATGTTGCAGACCTGAAGAACACAGGTGCAGGGAGATACGGTGGGTCTTCAAGCGCAGCCATTTTCCTGAACGAATTTATTAACAAGGAGTCCAAGTGGGTTCACTTTGACATTGCAGGTGTGATGGAAAGCAACAACAACAAGGGTGTGTATGGAGAAGGAATGACGGGATGTTCTGTCCCGGTGCTGGTTGAAACGATCGAGAGGTTATCTGGGATAACTAATTAAACATGATGAACTCGTAATGGTGCCTAGCTTTGAGGGTGTTTCACTGGAGTGAGTCAGCAACCATGTCGCTGATTATCTTCTCTATGTCTTTCATTGCATTACTCAGATATTTCTTCTTATACTCGCTTCTCTTCCTGAAGAAATGCTCCATCAAGTACGAGAAATCGTACTTCGCGAACTTGAGGCTTCGGCTGATGAGCTCGAGTACGGAGTCTGTGTACTTTGCATCGTATCCCTTGCTGAATATCCGGGACCCGAGGATCTCGATGCACCTAACGAGCTGCCTCTCTATGAGAAGAACCACGCCGCCCCTCCTGATGCTTCCTATCTTCTTCATATCCTCTATAAGGCTGTCCTGCTCTTCTAGAAACTCGTTGAAGTACTTGAAGACATCCTCGACAAAGCTTCGGAGAGGCTGGATTTTGTTGATCTTCTCAAGGCCCTTTCTGAGCCTCTCCTCAAGAAACGGGAAGACGTGCGCCGATATTCCCTCCTTAGACTTTGAGGCAACAGAAAGATACCTCGTGATCTCTTCCTTGCTGTGGAATACGATTCTGGGGGAGAGGGGCGATCCGTCGGCTTCAATGCACTCGTATTGCTCTGTAAAGACAAGGTAGTCTATTAGGTCCTTGTCAACCTCGGGCTTGGGAGAGCTGTCTGAAGCCTTCTTCTCGTAGCTATATGTCAGCTCCTGGTAGACCCTGAGTATGTACTCCACGCTCTCCTTGTCTTTCTCAAACGTGTAGACGCTCGGGCTCACCCTTACCTCGAGCATGCAGTCCTTAACCTGGATCTGGGCAATGCTGTAGCTGTAGGCATTCAAAAGTCTGTACTTCTTGACTCCCTTCTGGACAGTGCCAATCAGAAGAATGTCGTTTGTAAGGACAAGGATGCACTCCCAGCCGCTCTTCTCCTTGAGGATGTCGAAGTGAACCAGGTATCTTTCCTCGGTTGCAAAGACTGCAGCCTCGTCGTCGAAGTTGTTGAGTATCTGCCTGAACTTTTCCACAAGCTCCCTGTCAACAAAAACTTCCTCCTCGGTACCCCTGTCCATGTTGGACCTGACCAGCTCCTTGGACAGGTCGACCATGGCAGTGACCATTCTGTACGACTCTTCGTAGACATCAAGAATGGCAAGTAGGGAGTCGCTGTTGAGAAGAAACGTCTTGAGCAGCTCCGTGTCTATTTCGTGCTCTATCTTTGAGACATTGTGCCTTTCGTTTTCCAGTATGGATCCTTCGTACTTCTGGAAGGCATTGTTCAGGTAAGACTCGAGGTTGAAGGAGTTGAACTTCGATATTTTGCTTGCCAGATCTGGCATGAGGGCCTGGGTGGCAATATTAACTATTTGTTTGGATAAAGATTTGCTGTCCCTTATGAAAAAGTTTGATCAACAGCAAATTGAGCAAATTCTCAGGAAGAGGTTTTTTATTGCACAGTCTGCTCATATATACGGGGGAGTTTCTGGGCTGTACGACCTGGGGCCTCCTGGATTGGGCATAAAGACAAACATCTTAACGCTGTGGAGAAGACACTTTGTGCTTGAGGAGGACATGCTTGAGGTGGAGACGACGACGATGCTGCCCTACGATGTCCTGAAGGCGAGCGGGCATGTGGACAAGTTCTGTGACATCCTGGTTTTTGACGAGGAGACTGGAGACTGCTTCAGGGCGGACCATCTGGTTTCTGATGCGCTGGAAAAGATGGCGCCGACGGAGGAGACGATGAAGGATCTCCAGAGGGTTGATTGTATGGGGTGCGAAGAAATCGACGGCGTTATATCGAAGTACAACATCAAGAGCACACTGGGAAACAGGCTTAGCAAGTCGCAACAGTTCAATCTGATGTTTGGGACGCAGATAGGATATAAGGGCGGGCAGACGATGTTCTTAAGGCCGGAGACTGCGCAGGGGCAATTTCTGAACTTCAAGAAACTCTACGAGTACAACAACGGCAAGCTTCCTTTTGCATCTGCATCGATAGGAAAGGCATACAGGAATGAGATAAGCCCGAGGTCTGGGCTTATCAGGGTCAGGGAGTTTGACCAGGCGGAGATTGAGCACTTTGTCCTTGCGTCTGAAAAGGGCCATCCGAAGTTTGCTGCAGTCAAGGAGATCAGGCTGAAGCTTGTGCGTGAGGATGGGGCTGAGGAGATTACTTTAGGAGAGGCTGTTGGGAGAGGAATTATATGCAACGAGACGATTGGATATTACATTGGAAGGACGGCGCTGTTCTTGATTGAGCTGGGGATTGATAAGGAGCTACTGAGGTTTCGGCAGCACAAGAAGGAAGAGATGGCACACTATGCCAAGGATTGCTGGGATGCGGAGATATACACATCCTATGGATGGATTGAGTGTGTAGGGATAGCAGACAGGTCGTGCTATGATCTGAGGTGCCATGAGGAGGCATCGAAGGTTGACCTGAGGTGTAAGAAGGAGCTTTCTGAACCAAAGGAGGTTGAGGAATGGGTTTTGAAGGTGGACAAGAAGGAATGGGGAGGAAGGCTTAGAGACAGGTTTTCTGAGCTGATGGAGATGGTCAATGGATTTTCGCAGGAGTATATTGAAAAGAACATGTCGACCTCTGATGAGAACAGAAACTACTTAGAGGTGAGGTTTTCTGGGCATGCAATTAGGTTTGAGTGTTCGAAGGTGAAGAGAAAGGTGTTTGTTGAGAACTTGATTCCCGATGTGATTGAGCCATCTTTTGGGGTTGGGAGGATTCTCTATGCCTTACTTGAGCACTCGTTCTACTTGAGAGAGGATTCAAGGCCTGTGTTCAAGTTCAGGCCGATGGTTGCACCGATTCAATGTGCAATAGGATATCTTATGTATCTCAGCGAGTTTGACGAGCACATTGGGAAGATAAAAAGGTTTCTGACAGATAATGGATTGGTTGTCCATGTGAACGAGCGCTCGTGCAGCATTGGGAGGAAGTATGCGTCGTGCGATGAGCTTGGGATTCCGTTCTTTATAACGTTTGACCCCGACTTTCTTAAGGATAGCATGGTGACGATAAGGGAAAGAGACTCTATGCAGCAGATAAGGGTTGATGTGGAGAAGTGTGCCTCCATTGTCCTAGAGTATGTTAGAGGACTGAGAAAGTGGAATTAAATGACTTCCTTGACTCCTTCTAATTTGATATTTCGAAAATGCAGCCCTTTTGATGAGGGCCAAAAGAAGGATTGTAGTCCTGGTACTTGTCCTTTCGGCACTTTTTATATTTTCTGCAGCAGTTATAATCAATAAGAAAAGCTTGAGGAAGGATGCCCGAGGCTGTCGTGGCACGGCCCTGTTGAGCAAGGATGTTGGGAAGGCATGTGGCATGGGTCTGGACGGAAGGGCAGCAAGAGAAGGCGAGAGTTCTTTTTCTGACCCGGAAAGCGTGCCAAAGGAAGATGGGGCTACATGCAGGATATACAACAGTTTTATGCTGGTTGTTGGGGAGGAAAACGGAGGGACAGAAAAAGAGGATTCTTGCAGTCCTCCTTGTGACACAGAGGCCATTGAAAACAAGCTATTCAAGCGTTCTCCAAGGCTGATTTCGTTTGAGGTTAAGGATAGGGATTCCATGGGGGAGTATCTGTTTGGGCTATTGAGGAAGACGATTGACGGTATATGCAGTTATTCATCTTCTGGGGGGAAAGAGCAGGGGATGCCCGAGATTACTTCATCTCACATAGGGCTTATTAATCATTATATGGGATATCTTAGGAAACTCATCTACAAGCTTGGGGTGATGTACTCTGACGACTTTGAATTAGAGAGTATTTATACACCGTATTCTGATGCGATTGACTGCTTTACAGGAATCAAGCTTACAAGATACCATACTGCAGGTGCCCTTACGAAAAACGAGGGCCGGTACATGTCGTACATAGAACGGTTTGTAGACAAGGAGGCAGAAGATATTCCAATAAGGGTAGAGGGAGGGCGGTCTTGCTTGAACATGAAGGACCACATAATGTATGTTTTGCTTCATTACATTTGCCTCTTTTCTTTGAAGTCGCAAGACACCATAGATATGCTTTACACGAAGCTGAGCATGGAGAAGGTGGGCAAATCCAATGTCGATCCATTGAAGGTGGTGAACAAGTATAGATATAAAGACATATTAGAGAGCGTAAGGCCGATCCATTTTGTAAATGCGGATGGATACATAGTAAAGCCCTTGATAAAGAGATAGGGTACTTACTCTGAAGTCAAATTTGCTACTTTCGCTAGCTAAGATACTGTGGGCAGGGAAGATCTTCTTGAAATGATTTTGGCAAGGCAGTTGTGGCGAAGGCAGCAGACAATGCCTGCCCTGCTACCTCGAAGCTCCATATGTAATAAAGAACAATAATGTTAAAATATCAATAAAAACGCCGTCTTTGGACCAATGCAGCAGTCCTTAGTGAAAGCATGCTGGATGGGGAAGGTCTCTTTCTTGGTAGGAGTCAACGAAGATAGGAGGTGTAATGGAATGAATAGGCAGATTATGCTGTCCATGATATCTACAGCGTGTTGTGTCTTATTCCTCCATTGTGTAGGCAACGGTTTGTGTGATTATGGGAGCCTTTACCAATACCCAAAATGGGATTCCTAAAGAGTTGTAGGGATGATAGGTGATTTATGTGGAAATGGAGGAAGCCCAATTATAAGGAACTGATTAATGGAGGATTTTAGGTGATAGGGAATGATGTACAGGAAAAGGAGATGAGTGTATTAAGCACCGAGGAAAGAGGAGGGGATGAGATGGGATGTGTTCTGCCTGGTAGCTCTTGTTTATAGGGCATTTTGCACATCTTTGAGGCAAGAAAAAGAAAGTGACGAAATAAAAAGAAGCATTATGGTAGTGCTTCCGCTAGCATTTTTAGGAAACACTATGGCTTTGCAACCAACGATAAGTCTTAGAAACTTGAAGACTGTACTGTCGAAAGATGCTTACTCTG